>NC_143036.1:77824866-77839866 GCF_057628025.1 Oncorhynchus mykiss | reverse complement strand
CCAGTTATATATAGTCTTTATCGTTATATATAGTCTATATCCAGTGATATATAGTCTATATCCAGTTATATAGTCTATATCCAGTTATATATAGTCTATATCCAGTGATATATAGTCTATATCCAGTGATATATAGTCTATATCCAGTGATAAATAGTCTACATCCAGTGATATATAGTCTATACCCAGTGATATATAGTTAATATATCCAGTTATCTATAGTCTATATCCAGTGATATATAGTCTATATCCAGTGATATATAGTCTATATCCAGTTATATATAGTCTATATCCAGTTATATATAGTCTACATCCAGTTATATATAGTGTATATTGTTATATAGTCTATACCCAGTGATATATAGTTAATATATCCAGTTATATATAGTCTATATCCAGTGATATATAGTTAATATATCCAGTTATATATAGTCTATATCCAGTTATATATAGTTAATATATCCAGTTATATATAGTCTATATCAATTGATATATAGTCTATATCCAGTGATATATAGTTAATATATCCAGTTATATATAGTCTATATCCAGTTATATATAGTTAATATATCCAGTTATATACGGTGCCTTGCGAAAGTATTCGGCCCCCTTGAACTTTGCAACCTTTTGCCACATTTCAGGCTTCAAACTTTAAGATATAAAACTGTATTTTTTGTGAAGAATCAACAACAAGTGGGACACAATCATGAAGTGGAAGGACATTTATTGGATATTTCAAACTTTTTTAACAAATCAAAAACTGAAAAATTGGCCGTGCAAAATTATTCAGCCCCTTTACTTTCAGTGCAGCAAACTCTCTCCAGAAGTTCAGTGAGGATCTCTGAATGATCCAATGTTGACCTAAATGATTAATGATGATAAATACAATCCACCTGTGTGTAATCAAGTCTCCGTATAAATGCATCTGCACTGTGATAGTCTCAGAGGTCCGTTAAAAGCGCAGAGAGCATCATGAAGAACAAGGAACACACCAGACAGGTCCGAGATACTGTTGTGAAGAAGTGTAAAGCCGGATTTGGATACAAAAAGATTTCCCAAGTTTTAAACATCCCAAGGAGCACTGTGCAAGCGATAATATTGAAATGGAAGGAGTATCAGACCTCTGCAAATCTACCAAGACCTGGCCGTCCCTCTAAACTTTCAGCTCATACAAGGAGAAGACTGATCAGAGATGCAGCCAAGAGGCCCATGATCACTCTGGATGAACTGCAGAGATCTACAGCTGAGGTGGGAGACTCTGTCCATAGGACAACAATCAGTCGTATATTGCACAAATCTGGCCATTATGGAAGAGTGGCAAGAAGAAAGCCATTTCTTAAAGATATCCATAAAAAGTGTTGTTTAAAGTTTGCCACAAGCCACCTGGGAGACACACCAAACATGTGGAAGAGGGTGCTCTGGTCAGATGAAACCAAAATGTAACTTTTTGGCAACAATGCAAAACGTTATGTTTGGCGTAAAAGCAACACAGCTCATCACACTGAACACACCATCCCCACTGTCAAACATGGTGGTGGCAGCATCATGGTTTGGGCCTGCTTTTCTTCAGCAGGGACAGGGAGGATGGTTAAAATTGATGGGAAGATGGATGGAGCCAAATACAGGACCATTCTGGAAGAAAACCTGATGGAGTCTGCAAAAGACCTGAGACTGGGACGGAGATTTGTCTTCCAACAAGACAATGATCCAAAACATAAAGCAAAATCTACAATGGAATGGTTCAAAAATAAACATATCCAGTTGTTAGAATGGCCAAGTCAAAGTCCAGACCTGAATCCAATCGAGAATCTGTGGAAAGAACTGAAAACTGCTGTTCACAAATGCTCTCCATTCAACCTCACTGAGCTCGAGCTGTTTTGCAAGGAGGAATGGGAAAAAATGTCAGTCTCTCGATGTGCAAAACTGATGGAGACATACCCCAAGCGACTTACAGCTGTAATCACAGCAAAAGGTGGCGCTACAAAGTATTAACTTAAGGGGGCTGAATAATTTTGCACGCCCAATTTTTCAGTTTTTGATTTGTTAAAAAAGTTTGAAATATCCAATAAATGTCGTTCCACTTCATGATTGTGTCCCACTTGTTGTTGATTCTTCGCAAAAAAATACAGTTTTATATCTTTATGTTTGAAGCCTGAAATGTGGCAAGAGGTCGCAAAGTTCAAGGGGGCCGAATACTTTCGCAAGGCACTGTATAGTCTACATCCAGTTATATATAGTGTATATCGTTATATATAGTCTATATCCAGTGATATATAGTCTATATCCAGTTATATATAGTCTATATCCAGTTATATATAGTCTTTATCCAGTGATATATAGTCTATATCCAATGATTATATAGTTAATATATCCAGTTATATATAATCTATATCCAGTGACATATAGTCTATATCCAGTGATTATATAGTTAATATATCCAGTGATATATAGTCTATATCCAGTGATATATAGTCTATATCCAGTGATATATAGTCTATATCCAGTTATATATAGTCTATATCCAGTTATATATAGTTAATATATCCAGTTATATATAGTCTATATCCAGTGATATATAGTCTATATCCAGTGATATATAGTTAATATATCCAGTGATATATAGTCTATATCCAGTTGTCACGCCCTGGTCTTTATATTTTGTGTTTTCTTTATTATTTTGGTCAGGCCAGGGTGTGACATGGGTTTATTATGTGGTGTGTTTTGTCTTGGGGTTTTTGTAGGTATTGGGATTGTGGCTAAGTGGGGTTATCTAGCAAAGTCTATGGCTGTCTAGAGTGGTTCTCAATAAGAGGCAGGTGTTTATCGTTGTCTCTGATTGGGAACCATATTTAGGCAGCCATATTCTTTGAGTGTTTGGTGGGTGATTGTATATCCAGTGAAATAAAGTCTATATCCAGTTATATATAGTATATATCCAGTTATATATAGTCTATATCCAGTGATATATAGTCTATATCCAGTGATATATAGTCTATATCCAGTGATATATCGTCTATATCCAGTGATATATAGTCTATATCAGTTATATATAGTCTATATCCAGTTATATATAGTCTATATCCAGTGATATATAGTCTATATCCAGTGATATATAGTCTATATCCAGTTATATATAGTCTATATCCAGTTATATATAGTTAATATATCCAGTTATATATAGTCTATATCCAGTGATATATAGTCTATATCCAGTGATATATAGTCTATATCCAGTGATATATAGTTAATATATCCAGTTATATATAGTCTATATCCAGTCATATAGAGTTAATATATCCAGTTATATATAGTCTATATCCAGTGATATATAGTATATATCCAGTGATATATAGTCTATATCCAGTGACATATAGTTAATATATCCAGTTATATATAGTATATATCCAGTGATATATAGTCTATATCCAGTGATATATAGTCTATATCCAGTGATATATAGTCTATATCCAGTGATATATAGTTAATATATCCAGTTATATATAGTCTATATCCATTTATATATAGTTAATATATCCAGTTATATATAGTCTATATCCAGTGATATATAGTCTATATCCAGTGATATATAGTCTATATCCAGTTATATATAGTCTATATCCAGTTATATATAGTCTACATCCAGTTATATATAGTGTATATTGTTATATAGTCTATACCCAGTGATATATAGTTAATATATCCAGTTATATATAGTCTATATCCAGTGATATATAGTTAATATATCCAGTTATATATAGTCTATATCCAGTTATATATAGTTAATATATCCAGTTATATATAGTCTATATCAATTGATATATAGTCTATATCCAGTGATATATAGTTAATATATCCAGTTATATATAGTCTATATCCAGTTATATATAGTTAATATATCCAGTTATATACGGTGCCTTGCGAAAGTATTCGGCCCCCTTGAACTTTGCAACCTTTTGCCACATTTCAGGCTTCAAACTTTAAGATATAAAACTGTATTTTTTGTGAAGAATCAACAACAAGTGGGACACAATCATGAAGTGGAAGGACATTTATTGGATATTTCAAACTTTTTTAACAAATCAAAAACTGAAAAATTGGCCGTGCAAAATTATTCAGCCCCTTTACTTTCAGTGCAGCAAACTCTCTCCAGAAGTTCAGTGAGGATCTCTGAATGATCCAATGTTGACCTAAATGATTAATGATGATAAATACAATCCACCTGTGTGTAATCAAGTCTCCGTATAAATGCATCTGCACTGTGATAGTCTCAGAGGTCCGTTAAAAGCGCAGAGAGCATCATGAAGAACAAGGAACACACCAGACAGGTCCGAGATACTGTTGTGAAGAAGTTTAAAGCCGGATTTGGATACAAAAAGATTTCCCAAGTTTTAAACATCCCAAGGAGCACTGTGCAAGCGATAATATTGAAATGGAAGGAGTATCAGACCTCTGCAAATCTACCAAGACCTGGCCGTCCCTCTAAACTTTCAGCTCATACAAGGAGAAGACTGATCAGAGATGCAGCCAAGAGGCCCATGATCACTCTGGATGAACTGCAGAGATCTACAGCTGAGGTGGGAGACTCTGTCCATAGGACAACAATCAGTCGTATATTGCACAAATCTGGCCTTTATGGAAGAGTGGCAAGAAGAAAGCCATTTCTTAAAGATATCCATAAAAAGTGTTGTTTAAAGTTTGCCACAAGCCACCTGGGAGACACACCAAACATGTGGAAGAGGGTGCTCTGGTCAGATGAAACCAAAATGTAACTTTTTGGCAACAATGCAAAACGTTATGTTTGGCGTAAAAGCAACACAGCTCATCACACTGAACACACCATCCCCACTGTCAAACATGGTGGTGGCAGCATCATGGTTTGGGCCTGCTTTTCTTCAGCAGGGACAGGGAGGATGGTTAAAATTGATGGGAAGATGGATGGAGCCAAATACAGGACCATTCTGGAAGAAAACCTGATGGAGTCTGCAAAAGACCTGAGACTGGGACGGAGATTTGTCTTCCAACAAGACAATGATCCAAAACATAAAGCAAAATCTACAATGGAATGGTTCAAAAATAAACATATCCAGGTGTTAGAATGGCCAAGTCAAAGTCCAGACCTGAATCCAATCGAGAATCTGTGGAAAGAACTGAAAACTGCTGTTCACAAATGCTCTCCATTCAACCTCACTGAGCTCGAGCTGTTTTGCAAGGAGGAATGGGAAAAAATGTCAGTCTCTCGATGTGCAAAACTGATAGAGACATACCCCAAGCGACTTACAGCTGTAATCACAGCAAAAGGTGGCGCTACAAAGTATTAACTTAAGGGGGCTGAATAATTTTGCACGCCCAATTTTTCAGTTTTTGATTTGTTAAAAAAGTTTGAAATATCCAATAAATGTCGTTCCACTTCATGATTGTGTCCCACTTGTTGTTGATTCTTCGCAAAAAAATACAGTTTTATATCTTTATGTTTGAAGCCTGAAATGTGGCAAGAGGTCGCAAAGTTCAAGGGGGCCGAATACTTTCGCAAGGCACTGTATAGTCTACATCCAGTTATATATAGTGTATATCGTTATATATAGTCTATATCCAGTGATATATAGTCTATATCCAGTTATATATAGTCTATATCCAGTTATATATAGTCTTTATCCAGTGATATATAGTCTATATCCAATGATTATATAGTTAATATATCCAGTTATATATAATCTATATCCAGTGACATATAGTCTATATCCAGTGATTATATAGTTAATATATCCAGTGATATATAGTCTATATCCAGTGATATATAGTCTATATCCAGTGATATATAGTCTATATCCAGTGATATATAGTCTATATCCAGTTATATATAGTCTATATCCAGTTATATATAGTTAATATATCCAGTTATATATAGTCTATATCCAGTGATATATAGTCTATATCCAGTGATATATAGTTAATATATCCAGTGATATATAGTCTATATCCAGTTGTCACGCCCTGGTCTTTATATTTTGTGTTTTCTTTATTATTTTGGTCAGGCCAGGGTGTGACATGGGTTTATTATGTGGTGTGTTTTGTCTTGGGGTTTTTGTAGGTATTGGGATTGTGGCTTAGTGGGGTTATCTAGCAAAGTCTATGGCTGTCTAGAGTGGTTCTCAATCAGAGGCAGGTGTTTATCATTGTCTCTGATTGGGAACCATATTTAGGCAGCCATATTCTTTGAGTGTTTGGTGGGTGATTGTATATCCAGTGAAATAAAGTCTATATCCAGTTATATATAGTATATATCCAGTTATATATAGTCTATATCCAGTGATATATAGTCTATATCCAGTGATATATAGTCTATATCCAGTGATATATCGTCTATATCCAGTGATATATAGTCTATATCAGTTATATATAGTCTATATCCAGTTATATATAGTCTATATCCAGTGATATATAGTCTATATCCAGTGATATATAGTCTATATCCAGTTATATATAGTCTATATCCAGTTATATATAGTTAATATATCCAGTTATATATAGTCTATATCCAGTGATATATAGTCTATATCCAGTGATATATAGTCTATATCCAGTGATATATAGTTAATATATCCAGTTATATATAGTCTATATCCAGTCATATATAGTTAATATATCCAGTTATATATAGTCTATATCCAGTGATATATAGTATATATCCAGTGATATATAGTCTATATCCAGTGACATATAGTTAATATATCCAGTTATATATAGTATATATCCAGTGATATATAGTCTATATCCAGTGATATATAGTCTATATCCAGTGATATATAGTCTATATCCAGTGATATATAGTTAATATATCCAGTTATATATAGTCTATATCCATTTATATATAGTTAATATATCCAGTTATATATAGTCTATATCCAGTGATATATAGTCTATATCCAGTGATATATAGTCTATATCCAGTGACATATAGTCTATATCCAGTGATATATAGTCTATATCCAGTGATATATAGTTAATATATCCAGTTATATATAGTCTATATCCAGTTATATATAGTTAATATATCCAGTTATATATAGTCTATATCCAGTGATATATAGTCTATATCCAGTGATATATAGTCTATATCCAGTGATATATAGTCTATATCCAGTGATATATAGTCTATATCCAGTGATATATAGTCTATATCCAGTTATATATAGTCTATATCCAGTGATATATCGTCTATATCCAGTGATATATAGTCTATATCAGTTATATATAGTCTATATCCAGTTATATATAGTCTATATCCAGTGATATATAGTCTATATCCAGTGATATATAGTCTATATCCAGTTATATATAGTCTATATCCAGTTATATATAGTTAATATATCCAGTTATATATAGTCTATATCCAGTGATATATAGTCTATATCCAGTGATATATAGTCTATATCCAGTGATATATAGTTAATATATCCAGTTATATATAGTCTATATCCAGTCATATATAGTTAATATATCCAGTTATATATAGTCTATATCCAGTTATATATAGTTAATATATCCAGTTATATATAGTCTATATCCAGTGATATATAGTATATATCCAGTTATATATAGTATATATCCAGTCATATATAGTTAATATATCCAGTTATATATAGTCTATATCCAGTCATATATAGTTAATATATCCAGTTATATATAGTCTATATCCAGTGATATATAGTCTATATCCAGTGATATATAGTCTATATCCAGTGACATATAGTCTATATCCAGTGATATATAGTCTATATCCAGTGATATATAGTTAATATATCCAGTTATATATAGTCTATATCCAGTTATATATAGTTAATATATCCAGTTATATATAGTATATATCCAGTGATATATAGTCTATATCCAGTGATATATAGTCTATATCCAGTGATATATAGTCTATATACAGTGATATATAGTTAATATATCCAGTTATATATAGTCTATATCCATTTATATATAGTTAATATATCCAGTTATATATAGTCTATATCCAGTGATATATAGTCTATATCCAGTGATATATAGTCTATATCCAGTGACATATAGTCTATATCCAGTGATATATAGTCTATATCCAGTGATATATAGTTAATATATCCAGTTATATATAGTCTATATCCAGTTATATATAGTTAATATATCCAGTTATATATAGTCTATATCCAGTGATATATAGTCTATATCCAGTGATATATAGTCTATATCCAGTGATATATAGTCTATATCCAGTGATATATAGTCTATATCCAGTGATATATAGTCTATATCCAGTGATATATAGTCTATATCCAGTTATATATAGTCTATATCCAGTGATATATAGTAAATATCCAGGTATATAGTCTATATCCAGTTATATATAGTCTATATCCAGTGATATATAGTAAATATCCAGGTATATAGTCTATATCCAGTGATATATAGTTAATATCCAGGTATATAGTCTATATCCAGTTATATATAGTCTATATCCAGTGATATATAGTAAATATCCAGGTATATAGTCTATATCCAGTGATATATAGTAAATATCCAGGTATATAGTCTATATCCAGTTATATATAGTCTATATCCAGTGATATATAGTAAATATCCAGGTATATAGTCTATATCCAGTGATATATAGTCTATATCCATTTATATATAGTTAATATATCCAGTTATATATAGTCTATATCCAGTGATATATAGTTAATATATCCAGTGATATATAGTCTATATGCAGTTATATATAGTTAGTTAATATATCCAGTGATATATAGTTAATATCCAGGTATATAGTCTAGTATTATACAGCCATTTCCCTTCTTCTGTTCATGTCGGCGTTGGTTTTTCACTGTGAAGTATTTAGGAGACAGCCAGGGAAGAAAGACAACCAATGTCCAGATCCGCAAGACTAAACAGAACGGGCAGTCGTCCATTCTAAAGTTGACTGTCAAGTGTGTGTGTGTATTCATAATCACATAATCACATGGAGGGTGTAGCACACTGGCAGTGGGATGAATAGGGAGGTAAACGGCCCTCTTTCCAAACAAGACAAGGCTAACCCACAGTTTAAACACAGTCCTGTACCCTGCAGGGCTAACCCACAGTTTAAACACAGTCCTGTACCCTGCAGGGCTAACCCACAGTTTAAACACAGTCCTGTACCCTGCAGGGCTAACCCACAGTTTAAACACAGTCCTGTACCCTGCAGGGCTAACCCACAGTTTAAACACAGTCCCGAACCCTGCAGGGCTAACCCACAGTTTAAACACAGTCCTGAACCCTGCAGGGCTAACCCACAGTTTAAACACAGTCCTGTACCCTGCAGGGCTAACCCACAGTTTAAACACAGTCCTGCACTCTGCAGGGCTAGCCCACAGTTTAAACACAGTCCTGTACCCTGCAGGGCTAACCCACAGTTTAAACACAGTCCTGTACCCTGCAGGGCTAACCCACAGTTTAAACACAGTCCTGTACCCTGCAGGGCTAACCCACAGTTTAAACACAGTCCTGTACCCTGCAAGGCTAACCCACAGTTTAAGTATCTCCTCTCTCTCCCAGGGTGCATACCCAGTGTCTCCTCTCTCTCTCAGGGTGCATACCCAGTGTCTCCTCTCTCCCAGGGTGCATACCCAGTGTCTCCTCTCTCTCAGGGTGCATACCCAGTGTCTCCTCTCTCTCTCAGGGTGCATACCCAGTGTCTCCTCTCTCTCTCAGGGTGCATACCCAGTGTCTCCTCTCTCCCAGGGTGCATACCCAGTGTCTCCTCTCTCTCAGGGTGCATACCCAGTGTCTCCTCTCTCTCTCAGGGTGCATACCCAGTGTCTCCTCTCTCTCTCAGGGTGCATACCCAGTATATCCTCTCTCCCAGGGTGCATACCCAGTATCTCCTCTCTCTCTCTCTCCCAGGGTCTAAAGTAGTACACTATATAGGGAATAGGGCTCTGGTCTAAAGTAGTACACTATATAGGGAATAGGGCTCTGGTCTAAAGTAGTGCACTATATAGGGAATAGGGCTCTGGTCTAAAGTAGTGTACTATATAGGGAATATGGCTCTGGTCTAAAGTAGTGCACTATATAGGGAATAGGGCTCTGGTCTAAACTAGTGCACTATATAGGGAATATGGCTCTGGTCTAACGTAGTGCACTATATGGGGAATATTGGTCTGGTCTAAAGTAGTACACTATATAGGGAATAGGGCTCTGGTCTAAAGTAGTGCACTATATAGGGAATAGGGCTCTGGTCTAAAGTAGTGTACTATATAGGGAATATGGCTCTGGTCTAAAGTAGTGCACTATATAGGGAATAGGGCTCTGGTCTAAAGTAGTGCACTATATAGGGAATAGGGCTGTGGTCTAAAGTAGTGTACTATATAGGGAATAGTGCTCTGGGAATAGGGCACCATTTGGGATGCACAACATATCTCCTCTCCAGTATTTTCACAACCCTGGTGTCGGCATATTTCAAAGGACCTCTGCGTTAAAGCAGACGACTAGATAAAGGCTTTGTTCACTAATCCTTTCCTGCACTGGCCAGGGCCATAAAAACAACGCCTCGGTTGGCACGGGGCTTTGAAAAGTTAGTCTCGTAATGGCATAGCAGAGAGAAAGAGAATCTGCGTCGGAGCCTCAATTACAACTCAAGTGTCTGCCTGGGACCCATTTCAACAAAGAGGAGAGGAGAGGAGGGTAGCTCTGAGGGCCAGGGGGGGGGGGCCACTACTCAAATGAAAAGACAACCACTTCAGAGAAGCCAGGACATTTTAATCGACACATCTTTTTAAAAAGCCTTGTGTACCAGCTGCATTGCGTCACCACTATAGTGGAGTTGGTCTCTCTCTCTCTCTGTCTCTCTCTGTCTCTCTCTGTCTCTGTCTCTCTCTCTGTCTCTCTCTGTGTCTCTCTCTCCGTCTCTCTCTGTCTCTCTCTCTGTCTCTCTCTCTGTCTCTCTCTCTGTCTCTCTCTCTCTCTCTGTCTCTGTGTCTCTCTCTCCGTCTCTCTCTGTCTCTCTCTGTGTCTCTCTCTCCGTCTCTCTCTGTCTCTCTCTCTGTCTCTCTCTCTGTCTCTCTCTCTGTCTCTCTCTCTCTCTGTCTCTCTCTCTGTCTCTCTCTCTGTCTCTCTCTCTCTCTGTCTCTCTCTCTGTCTCTCTCTCTGTCTCTCTCTCTCTCTGTCTCTCTCTGTCTCTCTCTCCGTCTCTCTCTATCTCTGTCTCTCTCTCCGTCTCTCTCTGTCTCTCTCTCTGTCTCTCTCTGTCTCTCTCTCTCTGTCTCTCTCTCTCTCTGTCTCCATCTCTCTCTCTCATATATATGTTATCATTGCCATAGCAAGTGAAATATATAATAAACAAACACATTACACTAATAAAAGTTGACCTGTGTGTGCGGCCCATGGAACTGTTAGCATGGCTGAGATCAATTCCCCGACTCAGGCTTTCAAACAGTTACATTTTCCTCAAATTACAGCAAACCCCAACAGTGGCCAGTCTCTCTTCAATTAAATACAACTCATTCACTAAGGAGGAGGAGAGATAAACAGAATACAACTCATTCACTAAGGAGGAGAGAGATAAACAGAATACAACTCATTCACTAAGGAGGAGGACAGAGATAAACAGAATACAACTCATTCACGAAGGAGGAGGAGAGAGATAAACAGAATACAACTCATTCACTAAGGAGGAGGGAGATAAACAGAATACAACTCATTCACTAAGGAGGAGAGAGATAAACAGAATACAACTCATTCACTAAGGAGGAGAGAGATAAACAGAATACAACTCATTCACTAAGGAGGAGAGAGATAAACAGAATACAACTCATTCACTAAGGAGGAGAGAGATAAACAGAATACAACTCATTCACTAAGGAGGAGGAGAGATAAACAGAATACAACTAATTCACTAAGGAGGAGGAGAGAGATAAACAGAATACAACTCATTCACTAAGGAGGAGAGAGATAAACAGAATACAACTCATTCACTAAGGAGGAGGACAGAGATAAACAGAATACAACTCATTCACTAAGGAGGAGAGAGATAAACAGAATACAACTCATTCACTAAGGAGGAGGAGAGAGATAAACAGAATACAACTCATTCACTAAGGAGGAGGAGAGAGATAAACAGAATACAACTCATTCACTAAGGAGGAGGGAGATAAACAGAATACAACTCATTCACTAAGGAGGAGAGAGATAAACAGAATACAACTCATTCACTAAGGAGGAGAGAGATAAACAGAATACAACTCATTCACTAAGGAGGAGAGAGATAAACAGAATACAACTCATTCACTAAGGAGGAGGACAGAGATAAAAAGAATACAACTCATTCACTAAGGAGGAGGAGAGAGATAAACAGAATACAACTCATTCACTAAGGAGGAGGAGAGAGATAAACAGAATACAACTCATTCACTAAGGAGGAGGACAGAGATAAAAAGAATACAACTCATTCACTAAGGAGGAGGAGAGAGATAAACAGAATACAACTCATTCACTAAGGAGGAGGAGAGAGATAAACAGAATACAACTCCATCACTAAGGAGGAGAGAGATAAACAGAATACAACTCATTCACTAAGGAGGAGAGAGAAACAGAATACAACTCATTCACTAAGGAGGAGGAGAGAGATAAACAGAATACAACTCATTCACTAAGGAGGAGAGAGATAAACAGAATACAACTCATTCACTAAGGAGGAGAGAGATAAACAGAATACAACTCATTCACTAAGGAGGAGGAGAGAGATAAACAGAATACAACTCATTCACTAAGGAGGAGGAGAGAGATAAACAGAATACAACTCATTCACTAAGGAGGAGGACAGAGATAAACAGAACACAACTCATTCACTAAGGAGGAGAGAGATAAACAGAATACAACTCATTCACTAAGGAGGAGGAGAGAGATAAACAGAATACAACTCATTCACTAAGGAGGAGGAGAGAGATAAACAGAATACAACTCATTCACTAAGGAGGAGAGAGATAAACAGAATACAACTCATTCACTAAGGAGGAGGAGAGAGATAAACATAATACAACTCATTAACTAAGGAGGAGAGAGAAACAGAATACAACTCATTAACTAAGGAGGAGAGAGATAAACAGAATACAACTCATTCACTAAGGAGGAGAGAGAAACAGAATACAACTCATTCACTAAGGAGGAGAGAGATAAAAAGAATACAACTCATTCACTAAGGAGGAGGACAGAGATAAACAGAATACAACTCATTCACTAAGGAGGAGGAGGGAGATAAACAGAATACAACTCATTCACTAAGGAGGAGGAGAGATAAACAGAATACAACTCATTCACTAAGGAGGAGAGAGATAAACAGAATACAACTCATTCACTAAGGAGGAGAGAGATAAACAGAATACAACTCATTCACTAAGGAGGAGGACAGAGATGAACAGAATACAACTCATTCACTGAGGAGGAGGAGAGAGATAAACAGAATACAACTCATTCACTAAGGAGGAGAGAGATAAACAGAATACAACTCATTCACTAAGGAGGAGAGAGATAAACAGAATACAACTCATTCACTAAGGAGGAGGACAGAGATAAACAGAATACAACTCATTCACTAAGGAGGAGGACAGAGATACACAGAATACAACTCATTCACTAAGGAGGAGGACAGAGATAAACAGAATACAACTAATTCACTAAGTAGGAGGGAGATAAACAGAATACAACTCATTCACTAAGGAGGAGGAGAGATAAACAGAATACAACTCATTCACTAAGGAGGAGGAGAGATAAACAGAATACAACTCATTCACTAAGGAGGAGGAGAGATAAACAGAATACAACTCATTCACTAAGGAGGAGAGAGATAAACAGAATACAACTCATTAACTAAGGAGGAGAGATAAACAGAATACAACTCATTCACTAAGGAGGAGGAGAGAGATAAACAGAATACAACTCATTCACTAAGGAGGAGGAGAGAGATAAACAGAATACAACTCATTCACTAAGGAGGAGAGAGATAAACAGAATACAACTCATTCACTAAGGAGGAGAGAGATAAACAGAATACAACTCATTCACTAAGGAGGAGAGAGATAAACAGAATACAACTCATTCACTAAGGAGGAGGAGGAGAGAGATAAACAGAATACAACTCATTCACTAAGGAGGAGGAGAGAGATAAACAGAATACAACTCATTCACTAAGGAGGAGAGAGATAAACAGAATACAACTAATTCACTAAGGAGGAGAGAGATAAACAGAATACAACTCATTCACTAAGGAGGAGAGAGATAAACAGAATACAACTCATTCACCAAGGAGGAGGAGAGAGATAAACAGAATACAACTCATTCACTAAGGAGGAGAGAGATAAACAGAATACAACTCATTCACCAAGGAGGAGGAGAGAGATAAACAGAATACAACTCATTCACTAAGGAGGAGGGAGATACAGAATCCAACTCATTCACCAAGGAGGAGGAAAGGGAAGAACGGAGGAGAACGTATAGCTGATTGGCTGTTATATCACCCTTAAGTATACATTTGGGCTATTTGTTATATAGAGGCTATTGACATGCATTCATTCTCTCCAGGAAGGAGACGGAATCCATGTTAAATAGTGAAGCTCACAGGCTGTGACATCACCTGTATAAACGATTTGACTGAGCTATGTGGAATATAGGAGGATATTGTTCTGGTTTATTTCTCTTTACATAGCAAAGGGGCTTACATCGGAGGTGGGGGCCTCCGGGGGGGCTTCCGTCGGAGGTGGGGGCTTCCGGGGGGGCTTCCGGGGGGGGGCTTCCGTTGGAGGTGGGGGCTTCCGGGGGGGGGGGGGGGGGGGGGGGGGGGCTTCCGTCGGAGGTGGGGGCTTCCGGGGGGGGCTTCCGTCGGAGGACGGGAGGATGGTAGCCGAGGCGAAGCTCTATCCTCATAACTCTGGCTTACAAGGTGGTCCGAGTGGAAACTTTAGACTCCGCTTCATCCAATCAAAATTCCCC
>NC_143036.1:77817366-77819866 GCF_057628025.1 Oncorhynchus mykiss | reverse complement strand
CGTCTCGGAGGTGTTTGTTAGTCCTCCGTCCTAGCAGCCTGCGTTCGCTCCCCAACATAACTCTTTCAACAACGTCTCGGAGGTGCTTGGTAGTCCTCCGTCCTAGCAGCCTGAGGACGCTCCCCAACATAACTCTTTCAACAACGTCTCGGAGGTGTTTGTTCGTCCTCCGTCCTAGCAGCCTGAGGACGCTCCCCAACATAACTCTTTCAACAACGTCTCTGAGGTGTTTGTTAGTCCTCCATCCTAGCAGCCTGCGTTCGCTCCGCAACATAACTCTTTCAACAACGTCTCGGAGGTGTTTGGTAGTCCTCCGCCCTAGCAGCCTGCGTTCGCTCCCCAACATAACTCTTTCAACAACGTCTCGGAGGTGTTTGGTAGTCCTCCGTCCTAGCAGCCTGCGGACGCTCCTCAACATAACTCTTTCAACAACGTCTCGGAGGTGTTTGTTAGTCCTCCAACCTAGCAGCCTGCGTTCGCTCCCCAACATAACTCTTTCAACAACGTCTCGGAGGTGTTTGGTAGTCCTCCGCCCTAGCAGCCTGAGGACGCTCCCCAACATAACTCTTTCAACAACGTCTCGGAGGTGTTTGGTAGTCCTCCGCCCTAGCAGCCTGCGTTCGCTCCCCAACATAACTCTTTCAACAACGTCTCGGAGGTGTTTGTTAGTCCTCCACCCTAGCAGCCTGCGTTCGCTCCCCAACATAACTCTTTCAACAACGTCTCGGAGGTGTTTGTTAGTCCTCCGCCCTAGCAGCCTGCGTTCGCTCCCCAACATAACTCTTTCAACAACGTCTCTGAGGTGTTTGTTAGTCCTCCGCCCTAGCAGCCTGAGGACGCTCCCCAACATAACTCTTTCAACAACGTCTCGGAGGTGTTTGTTAGTCCTCCGTCCTAGCAGCCTGCGTTCGCTCCCCAACATAACTCTTTCAACAACGTCTCAGAGGAAGATCCATCAGGAGATGGACACGTATCGGCCAGTTATTCACCGTTCAATTCATTGTTTCAACGTTTGTGTAACTGCACTAAGATACAGCTATTACATTATAGTCGAGTCCCACTGCGTCATCTTCTCTCTGATTTTGTTGGTTTACTTTTCAAATATTTTGTTCAGAGGACACAAAACGCCATTGAAGGGAACTGCTCCAAATCAGTTAAATCGTCCAACGTATCCCAGAGAGCATCTGTACAGCAGCTCAACCAACTGTCTTCTTCTGATAACCAACTGTCACTCAGAGGAAGAAAAGATGTACAGTGGGTCTTTCATTTCTTCAAAGTTGAGACCATCCTTTCAACCTCCTCCCGCCACTCTGACTCTCCCTCCAACCCTTCACCCCTCTGCCCCTCCGACTCTCCCTACGCCACTCCGACTCTCCCTCTGACTCTCCCTCCGACCCTCTGACTCTTCCTCTGACTCTCCCTCCGACCCTCCCTCCGACTCTCCCTCCGATCCTCCGACTCTCTCTCCGACTCTCCCTCCGCCACTCCGACTCTCCCTCCGACCCCCTGACTCTCCCTCCGACCCCCTGACTCTCCCTCCGACCCTCTGATTCTCCCCCTGACTCTCCCTTCGACCCTCTGACTCTCCCTCCGACCCTCCGACTCTCCCTCCGCCACTCCGACTCTCCCTCCGACCCTCCGACTCTCTCTCCGACTCTCCCTCCGCCACTCCGACTCTCCCTCCGACCCCCTGACTCTCCCTCCGACCCCCTGACTCTCCCTCCGACCCCCTGACTCTCCCTCCGACCCTCCGACTCTCTCTCGACTCTCCCTCCGACCCTCCGACTCTCTCTCCGACCCTCTGACTCTCCCTCCGACCCTCTGACTCTCCCTCCGACTCTCCCTCCGACCCTCCGACTCTCTCTCCGACCCTCCGACTCTCTCTCCGACCCTCCGACTCTCTCTCCGACCCTCCGACTCTCTCTCCGACCCTCCGACTCTCTCTCCGACCCTCTGACTCTCCCTCCGACCCTCTGACTCTCCCTCCGACCCTCTGACTCTCCCTCCGACTCTCCCTCCGCCACGCCGACTCTCCCTCCGCCACTCCGACTCTCCCTCCGACCCTCTGACTCTCCCTCCGACCCTCTGACTCTCCCTCCGACTCTCCCTCCGCCCCTCCGACTCTCCCTCCGCCCCTCCGCCACTCCGACTCTACCTTCGCTCCAGAGACAACATTTAGGAAACAAAAGAGCCCAAAAGGATCTGTCCCTTAAATCTTACTGAAGACCACTGTTACTGAAGACTACTGTTACTGAAGACCACTGTTACTGAAGACCACTGTTACCGAAGACCATTGTTACTGAAGACCACTGTTACTGAAGACCACTGTTACTGAAGACCACTGTTACCGAAGACCATTGTTACTGAAGACCACTGTTACTGAAGACCACTGTTACTGAAAACCACTGTTACTGAAAACCACTGTTTCTGAAGACCACTGTTACTGAAGACCACTGTTACTGAAAACCACTGTTACTGAAGACCACTGTTACTGAAGACC
>NC_143036.1:77779866-77812366 GCF_057628025.1 Oncorhynchus mykiss | reverse complement strand
AGAGGTGACACAGAACACAGACCCTTTAAAATCTATCAGAGAGAGGTGACACAGAACACATACCCTTTAAAATCTATCAGAGAGAGGTGACACCAGACCCTTTAAAATCTATCAGAGAGAGGTGACACAGAACACACACCCTTTAAAATCTATCAGAGAGAGGTGACACCAGACCCTTTAAAATCTATCAGAGAGAGGTGACACCAGACCCTTTAAAATCTATCAGAGAGAGGTGACACAGAACACAGACCCTTTAAAATCTATCAGAGAGAGGTGACACAGAACACAGACCCTTTAAAATCTATCAGAGAGAGGTGACACCAGACCCTTTAAAATCTATCAGAGAGAGGTGACACAGAACACACACCCTTTAAAATCTATCAGAGAGAGGTGACACCAGACCCTTTAAAATCTATCAGAGAGAGGTGACACCAGACCCTTTAAAATCTATCAGAGAGAGGTGACACAGAACACAGACCCTTTAAAATCTATCACAGAGAGGTGACACCAGACTCTTTAAAATCTATCAGAGAGAGGTGACACCAGACCCTTTAAAATCTATCAGAGAGAGGTGACACCAGACCCTTTAAAATCTATCAGAGAGAGGTGACACTGACACAGACCCTTTAAAATCTATCAGAGAGAGGTGACACAGAACACAGACCCTTTAAAATATATCAGAGAGAGGTGACACCAGACCCTTTAAAATCTATCAGAGAGAGGTGACACAGAACACACACCCTTTAAAATCTATCAGAGAGAGGTGACACCAGACCCTTTAAAATCTATCAGAGAGAGCTGACACAGAACACAGACCCTTTAAAATCTATCAGAGAGAGGTGACACCAGACCCTTTAAAATCTATCAGAGAGAGGTGACACAGAACACAGACCCTTTAAAATCTATCAGAGAGAGGTGACACAGAACACAGACCCTTTAAAATCTATCAGAGAGAGGTGACACCAGACCCTTTAAAATCTATCAGAGAGAGGTGACACAGAACACAGACCCTTTAAAATCTATCAGAGAGAGGTGACACCAGACCCTTTAAAATCTATCAGAGAGAGGTGACACCAGACCCTTTAAAATCTATCAGCGAGAGGTGACACAGAACACACACCCTTTAAAATATATCAGAGAGAGGTGACACCAGACCCTTTAAAATCTATCAGAGAGAGGTGAGACAGAACACACACCCTTTAAAATATATCAGAGAGAGGTGACACAGAACACAGACCCTTTAAAATCTATCAGAGAGAGGTGACACCAGACCCTTTAAAATCTATCAGAGAGAGATGACACAGAACACAGACCTTTTAAAATCTATCAGAGAGAGGTGACACCAGACCCTTTAAAATCTATCAGAGAGAGGTGACACAGAACACCAGACCCTTTAAAATATATCAGAGAGAGGTGACACCAGACCCTTTAAAATCTATCAGAGAGAGGTGACACAGAACACAGACCCTTTAAAATCTATCAGAGAGAGGTGACACAGAACACACACCCTTTAAAATATATCAGAGAGAGGTGACACCAGACCCTTTAAAATCTATCAGAGAGAGGTGAGACAGAACACACACCCTTTAAAATATATCAGAGAGAGGTGACACAGAACACAGACCCTTTAAAATCTATCAGAGAGAGGTGACACCAGACCCTTTAAAATCTATCAGAGAGAGATGACACAGAACACAGACCTTTTAAAATCTATCAGAGAGAGGTGACACCAGACCCTTTAAAATCTATCAGAGAGAGGTGACACAGAACACCAGACCCTTTAAAATATATCAGAGAGAGGTGACACCAGACCCTTTAAAATCTATCAGACAGAGGTGACACAGAACACAGACCTTTTAAAATCTATCAGAGAGAGGTGAAACCAGACCCTTTAAAATCTATCAGAGAGAGGTGACACAGAACACAGACCCTTTAAATCTATCAGAGAGAGGTGACACAGAACACACACCCTTTAAAATCTATCAGAGAGAGGTGACACAGAACACACACCCTTTAAAATCTATCAGAGAGAGGTGACACAGAACACAGACCCTTTAAATCTATCAGAGAGAGGTGACACAGAACACACACCCTTTAAAATCTATCAGAGAGAGGTGACACAGAACACAGACCCTTTAAATCTATCAGAGAGAGGTGACACCAGACCCTTTAAAATCTATCAGAGAGAGGTGACACAGAACACAGACCCTTTAAAATCTATCAGAGAGAGGTGACACAGAACACATACCCTTTAAAATCTATCAGAGAGAGGTGACACATACCCTTTAAAATCTATCAGAGAGAGGTGACACCAGACCCTTTAAAATCTATCAGAGAGAGGTGACACAGAACACACACCCTTTAAAATCTATCAGAGAGAGGTGACACCAGACCCTTTAAAATCTATCAGAGAGAGGTGACACCAGACCCTTTAAAATCTATCAGAGAGAGGTGACACAGAACACAGACCCTTTAAAATCTATCAGAGAGAGGTGACACAGAACACAGACCCTTTAAAATCTATCAGAGAGAGGTGACACCAGACCCTTTAAAATCTATCAGAGAGAGGTGACACAGAACACACACCCTTTAAAATCTATCAGAGAGAGGTGACACCAGACCCTTTAAAATCTATCAGAGAGAGGTGACACCAGACCCTTTAAAATCTATCAGAGAGAGGTGACACAGAACACAGACCCTTTAAAATCTATCAGAGAGAGGTGACACCAGACCCTTTAAAATCTATCAGAGAGAGGTGACACCAGACCCTTTAAAATCTATCAGAGAGAGGTGACACCAGACCCTTTAAAATCTATCAGAGAGAGGTGACACTGACACAGACCCTTTAAAATCTATCAGAGAGAGGTGACACAGAACACAGACCCTTTAAAATATATCAGAGAGAGGTGACACCAGACCCTTTAAAATCTATCAGAGAGAGGTGACACAGAACACACACCCTTTAAAATCTATCAGAGAGAGGTGACACCAGACCCTTTAAAATCTATCAGAGAGAGGTGACACAGAACACAGACCCTTTAAATCTATCAGAGAGAGGTGACACCAGACCCTTTAAAATCTATCAGAGAGAGGTGACACTGACACAGACCCTTTAAAATCTATCAGAGAGAGGTGACACAGAACACAGACCCTTTAAAATATATCAGAGAGAGGTGACACCAGACCCTTTAAAATCTATCAGAGAGAGGTGACACAGAACACACACCCTTTAAAATCTATCAGAGAGAGGTGACACCAGACCCTTTAAAATCTATCAGAGAGAGGTGACACCAGACCCTTTAAAATCTATCAGAGAGAGGTGACACAGAACACAGACCCTTTAAAATCTATCAGAGAGAGGTGACACAGAACACAGACCCTTTAAAATCTATCAGAGAGAGGTGACACCAGACCCTTTAAAATCTATCAGAGAGAGGTGACACAGAACACACACCCTTTAAAATCTATCAGAGAGAGGTGACACCAGACCCTTTAAAATCTATCAGAGAGAGGTGACACCAGACCCTTTAAAATCTATCAGAGAGAGGTGACACAGAACACAGACCCTTTAAAATCTATCAGAGAGAGGTGACACCAGACCCTTTAAAATCTATCAGAGAGAGGTGACACCAGACCCTTTAAAATCTATCAGAGAGAGGTGACACCAGACCCTTTAAAATCTATCAGAGAGAGGTGACACTGACACAGACCCTTTAAAATCTATCAGAGAGAGGTGACACAGAACACAGACCCTTTAAAATATATCAGAGAGAGGTGACACCAGACCCTTTAAAATCTATCAGAGAGAGGTGACACAGAACACACACCCTTTAAAATCTATCAGAGAGAGGTGACACCAGACCCTTTAAAATCTATCAGAGAGAGGTGACACAGAACACAGACCCTTTAAAATCTATCAGAGAGAGGTGACACCAGACCCTTTAAAATCTATCAGAGAGAGGTGACACAGAACACAGACCCTTTAAAATCTATCAGAGAGAGGTGACACCAGACCCTTTAAAATCTATCAGAGAGAGGTGACACAGAACACAGACCCTTTAAAATCTATCAGAGAGAGGTGACACCAGACCCTTTAAAATCTATCAGAGAGAGGTGACACCAGACCCTTTAAAATCTATCAGCGAGAGGTGACACAGAACACACACCCTTTAAAATATATCAGAGAGAGGTGACACCAGACCCTTTAAAATCTATCAGAGAGAGGTGAGACAGAACACACACCCTTTAAAATATATCAGAGAGAGGTGACACAGAACACAGACCCTTTAAAATCTATCAGAGAGAGGTGACACCAGACCCTTTAAAATCTATCAGAGAGAGGTAACACAGAACACAGACCTTTTAAAATCTATCAGAGAGAGGTGACACCAGACCCTTTAAAATCTATCAGAGAGAGGTGACACAGAACACCAGACCCTTTAAAATATATCAGAGAGAGGTGACACCAGACCCTTTAAAATCTATCAGAGAGAGGTGACACAGAACACAGACCCTTTAAAATCTATCAGAGAGAGGTGACACCAGACCCTTTAAAATCTATCAGAGAGAGGTGACACCAGACCCTTTAAAATCTATCAGCGAGAGGTGACACAGAACACACACCCTTTAAAATATATCAGAGAGAGGTGACACAGAACACACACCCTTTAAAATCTATCAGAGAGAGGTCACACCAGACCCTTTAAAATCTATCAGAGAGAGGTGAGACAGAACACACACCCTTTAAAATATATCAGAGAGAGGTGACACAGAACACAGACCCTTTAAAATCTATCAGAGAGAGGTGACACCAGACCCTTTAAAATCTATCAGAGAGAGGTGACACAGAACACACACCCTTTAAAATCTATCAGAGAGAGGTGACACAGAACACATACCCTTTAAAATCTATCAGAGAGAGGTGACACCAGACCCTTTAAAATCTATCAGAGAGAGGTGACACAGAACACACACCCTTTAAAATCTATCAGAGAGAGGTGACACCAGACCCTTTAAAATCTATCAGAGAGAGGTGACACAGAACACACACCCTTTAAAATCTATCAGAGAGAGGTCACACCAGACCCTTTAAAATCTATCAGAGAGAGGTGACACCAGACCCTTTAAAATCTATCAGAGAGAGGTGACACAGAACACAGACCCTTTAAAATCTATCAGAGAGAGGTGACACAGAACACAGACCCTTTAAAATCTATCAGAGAGAGGTGACACCAGACCCTTTAAAATCTATCAGAGAGAGGTGACACCAGACCCTTTAAAATCTATCAGAGAGAGGTGACACCAGACCCTTTAAAATCTATCAGAGAGAGGTGACACAGAACACACACCCTTTAAAATCTATCAGAGAGAGGTGACACCAGACCCTTTAAAATCTATCAGAGAGAGGTGACACCAGACCCTTTAAAATCTATCAGAGAGAGGTGACACAGAACACAGACCCTTTAAAATCTATCAGAGAGAGGTGACACCAGACCCTTTAAAATCTATCAGAGAGAGGTGACACCAGACCCTTTAAAATCTATCAGAGAGAGCTGACACAGAACACAGACCCTTTAAAATCTATCAGAGAGAGGTGACACAGAACACAGACCTTTTAAAATCTATCAGAGAGAGGTGAAACCAGACCCTTTAAAATCTATCAGAGAGAGGTGACACAGAACACAGACCCTTTAAATCTATCAGAGAGAGGTGACACAGAACACACACCCTTTAAAATCTATCAGAGAGAGGTGACACAGAACACACACCCTTTAAAATCTATCAGAGAGAGGTGACACAGAACACAGACCCTTTAAATCTATCAGAGAGAGGTGACACAGAACACACACCCTTTAAAATCTATCAGAGAGAGGTGACACAGAACACAGACCCTTTAAATCTATCAGAGAGAGGTGACACCAGACCCTTTAAAATCTATCAGAGAGAGGTGACACAGAACACAGACCCTTTAAAATCTATCAGAGAGAGGTGACACAGAACACATACCCTTTAAAATCTATCAGAGAGAGGTGACACCAGACCCTTTAAAATCTATCAGAGAGAGGTGACACAGAACACACACCCTTTAAAATCTATCAGAGAGAGGTGACACCAGACCCTTTAAAATCTATCAGAGAGAGGTGACACAGAACACACACCCTTTAAAATCTATCAGAGAGAGGTCACACCAGACCCTTTAAAATCTATCAGAGAGAGGTGACACCAGACCCTTTAAAATCTATCAGAGAGAGGTGACACAGAACACAGACCCTTTAAAATCTATCAGAGAGAGGTGACACAGAACACAGACCCTTTAAAATCTATCAGAGAGAGGTGACACCAGACCCTTTAAAATCTATCAGAGAGAGGTGACACCAGACCCTTTAAAATCTATCAGAGAGAGGTGACACCAGACCCTTTAAAATCTATCAGAGAGAGGTGACACAGAACACACACCCTTTAAAATCTATCAGAGAGAGGTGACACCAGACCCTTTAAAATCTATCAGAGAGAGGTGACACCAGACCCTTTAAAATCTATCAGAGAGAGGTGACACAGAACACAGACCCTTTAAAATCTATCAGAGAGAGGTGACACCAGACCCTTTAAAATCTATCAGAGAGAGGTGACACCAGACCCTTTAAAATCTATCAGAGAGAGCTGACACAGAACACAGACCCTTTAAAATCTATCAGAGAGAGGTGACACAGAACACAGACCTTTTAAAATCTATCAGAGAGAGGTGAAACCAGACCCTTTAAAATCTATCAGAGAGAGGTGACACAGAACACAGACCCTTTAAATCTATCAGAGAGAGGTGACACAGAACACACACCCTTTAAAATCTATCAGAGAGAGGTGACACAGAACACACACCCTTTAAAATCTATCAGAGAGAGGTGACACAGAACACAGACCCTTTAAATCTATCAGAGAGAGGTGACACAGAACACACACCCTTTAAAATCTATCAGAGAGAGGTGACACAGAACACAGACCCTTTAAATCTATCAGAGAGAGGTGACACCAGACCCTTTAAAATCTATCAGAGAGAGGTGACACAGAACACAGACCCTTTAAAATCTATCAGAGAGAGGTGACACAGAACACATACCCTTTAAAATCTATCAGAGAGAGGTGACACATACCCTTTAAAATCTATCAGAGAGAGGTGACACCAGACCCTTTAAAATCTATCAGAGAGAGGTGACACAGAACACACACCCTTTAAAATCTATCAGAGAGAGGTGACACCAGACCCTTTAAAATCTATCAGAGAGAGGTGACACCAGACCCTTTAAAATCTATCAGAGAGAGGTGACACAGAACACAGACCCTTTAAAATCTATCAGAGAGAGGTGACACAGAACACAGACCCTTTAAAATCTATCAGAGAGAGGTGACACCAGACCCTTTAAAATCTATCAGAGAGAGGTGACACAGAACACACACCCTTTAAAATCTATCAGAGAGAGGTGACACCAGACCCTTTAAAATCTATCAGAGAGAGGTGACACCAGACCCTTTAAAATCTATCAGAGAGAGGTGACACAGAACACAGACCCTTTAAAATCTATCAGAGAGAGGTGACACCAGACCCTTTAAAATCTATCAGAGAGAGGTAACACCAGACCCTTTAAAATCTATCAGAGAGAGGTGACACCAGACCCTTTAAAATCTATCAGAGAGAGGTGACACTGACACAGACCCTTTAAAATCTATCAGAGAGAGGTGACACAGAACACAGACCCTTTAAAATATATCAGAGAGAGGTGACACCAGACCCTTTAAAATCTATCAGAGAGAGGTGACACAGAACACACACCCTTTAAAATCTATCAGAGAGAGGTGACACCAGACCCTTTAAAATCTATCAGAGAGAGGTGACACAGAACACAGACCCTTTAAATCTATCAGAGAGAGGTGACACCAGACCCTTTAAAATCTATCAGAGAGAGGTGACACTGACACAGACCCTTTAAAATCTATCAGAGAGAGGTGACACAGAACACAGACCCTTTAAAATATATCAGAGAGAGGTGACACCAGACCCTTTAAAATCTATCAGAGAGAGGTGACACAGAACACACACCCTTTAAAATCTATCAGAGAGAGGTGACACCAGACCCTTTAAAATCTATCAGAGAGAGGTGACACCAGACCCTTTAAAATCTATCAGAGAGAGGTGACACAGAACACAGACCCTTTAAAATCTATCAGAGAGAGGTGACACAGAACACAGACCCTTTAAAATCTATCAGAGAGAGGTGACACCAGACCCTTTAAAATCTATCAGAGAGAGGTGACACAGAACACACACCCTTTAAAATCTATCAGAGAGAGGTGACACCAGACCCTTTAAAATCTATCAGAGAGAGGTGACACCAGACCCTTTAAAATCTATCAGAGAGAGGTGACACCAGACCCTTTAAAATCTATCAGAGAGAGGTGACACCAGACCCTTTAAAATCTATCAGAGAGAGGTGACACAGAACACACACCCTTTAAAATCTATCAGAGAGAGGTGACACCAGACCCTTTAAAATCTATCAGAGAGAGGTGACACCAGACCCTTTAAAATCTATCAGAGAGAGGTGACACAGAACACAGACCCTTTAAAATCTATCAGAGAGAGGTGACACCAGACCCTTTAAAATCTATCAGAGAGAGGTGACACCAGACCCTTTAAAATCTATCAGAGAGAGCTGACACAGAACACAGACCCTTTAAAATCTATCAGAGAGAGGTGACACAGAACACAGACCTTTTAAAATCTATCAGAGAGAGGTGAAACCAGACCCTTTAAAATCTATCAGAGAGAGGTGACACAGAACACAGACCCTTTAAATCTATCAGAGAGAGGTGACACAGAACACACACCCTTTAAAATCTATCAGAGAGAGGTGACACAGAACACACACCCTTTAAAATCTATCAGAGAGAGGTGACACAGAACACAGACCCTTTAAATCTATCAGAGAGAGGTGACACAGAACACACACCCTTTAAAATCTATCAGAGAGAGGTGACACAGAACACAGACCCTTTAAATCTATCAGAGAGAGGTGACACCAGACCCTTTAAAATCTATCAGAGAGAGGTGACACAGAACACAGACCCTTTAAAATCTATCAGAGAGAGGTGACACAGAACACATACCCTTTAAAATCTATCAGAGAGAGGTGACACATACCCTTTAAAATCTATCAGAGAGAGGTGACACCAGACCCTTTAAAATCTATCAGAGAGAGGTGACACAGAACACACACCCTTTAAAATCTATCAGAGAGAGATGACACCAGACCCTTTAAAATCTATCAGAGAGAGGTGACACCAGACCCTTTAAAATCTATCAGAGAGAGGTGACACAGAACACAGACCCTTTAAAATCTATCAGAGAGAGGTGACACAGAACACAGACCCTTTAAAATCTATCAGAGAGAGGTGACACCAGACCCTTTAAAATCTATCAGAGAGAGGTGACACAGAACACACACCCTTTAAAATCTATCAGAGAGAGGTGACACCAGACCCTTTAAAATCTATCAGAGAGAGGTGACACCAGACCCTTTAAAATCTATCAGAGAGAGGTGACACAGAACACAGACCCTTTAAAATCTATCAGAGAGAGGTGACACCAGACCCTTTAAAATCTATCAGAGAGAGGTGACACCAGACCCTTTAAAATCTATCAGAGAGAGGTGACACCAGACCCTTTAAAATCTATCAGAGAGAGGTGACACTGACACAGACCCTTTAAAATCTATCAGAGAGAGGTGACACAGAACACAGACCCTTTAAAATATATCAGAGAGAGGTGACACCAGACCCTTTAAAATCTATCAGAGAGAGGTGACACAGAACACACACCCTTTAAAATCTATCAGAGAGAGGTGACACCAGACCCTTTAAAATCTATCAGAGAGAGGTGACACAGAACACAGACCCTTTAAATCTATCAGAGAGAGGTGACACCAGACCCTTTAAAATCTATCAGAGAGAGGTGACACAGAACACACACCCTTTAAAATCTATCAGAGAGAGGTGACACCAGACCCTTTAAAATATATCAGAGAGAGGTGACACCAGACCCTTTAAAATCTATCAGAGAGAGGTGACACAGAACACAGACCCTTTAAAATCTATCAGAGAGAGGTGACACAGAACACAGACCCTTTAAAATCTATCAGAGAGAGAGACACCAGACCCTTTAAAATCTATCAGAGAGAGGTGACACAGAACACACACCCTTTAAAATCTATCAGAGAGAGGTGACACCAGACCCTTTAAAATCTATCAGAGAGAGGTGACACCAGACCCTTTAAAATCTATCAGAGAGAGGTGACACAGAACACAGACCCTTTAAAATCTATCAGAGAGAGGTGACACCAGACCCTTTAAAATCTATCAGAGAGAGGTGACACCAGACCCTTTAAAATCTATCAGAGAGAGGTGACACCAGACCCTTTAAAATCTATCAGAGAGAGGTGACACTGACACAGACCCTTTAAAATCTATCAGAGAGAGGTGACACAGAACACAGACCCTTTAAAATATATCAGAGAGAGGTGACACCAGACCCTTTAAAATCTATCAGAGAGAGGTGACACAGAACACACACCCTTTAAAATCTATCAGAGAGAGGTGACACCAGACCCTTTAAAATCTATCAGAGAGAGGTGACACAGAACACAGACCCTTTAGATCTATCAGAGAGAGGTGACACCAGACCCTTTAAAATCTATCAGAGAGAGGTGACACTGACACAGACCCTTTAAAATCTATCAGAGAGAGGTGACACAGAACACAGACCCTTTAAAATATATCAGAGAGAGGTGACACCAGACCCTTTAAAATCTATCAGAGAGAGGTGACACAGAACACAGACCTTTTAAAATCTATCAGAGAGAGGTGACACCAGACCCTTTAAAATCTATCAGAGAGAGGTGACACAGAACACCAGACCCTTTAAAATATATCAGAGAGAGGTGACACCAGACCCTTTAAAATCTATCAGAGAGAGGTGACACAGAACACAGACCCTTTAAAATCTATCAGAGAGAGGTGACACCAGACCCTTTAAAATCTATCAGAGAGAGGTGACACCAGACCCTTTAAAATCTATCAGCGAGAGGTGACACAGAACACACACCCTTTAAAATCTATCAGAGAGAGGTGACACCAGACCCTTTAAAATCTATCAGAGAGAGGTGAGACAGAACACACACCCTTTAAAATATATCAGAGAGAGGTGACACAGAACACAGACCCTTTAAAATCTATCAGAGAGAGGTGACACCAGACCCTTTAAAATCTATCAGAGAGAGGTGACACAGAACACACACCCTTTAAAATCTATCAGAGAGAGGTGACACAGAACACATACCCTTTAAAATCTATCAGAGAGAGGTGACACCAGACCCTTTAAAATCTATCAGAGAGAGGTGACACAGAACACACACCCTTTAAAATCTATCAGAGAGAGGTGACACCAGACCCTTTAAAATCTATCAGAGAGAGGTGACACAGAACACACACCCTTTAAAATCTATCAGAGAGAGGTCACACCAGACCCTTTAAAATCTATCAGAGAGAGGTGACACCAGACCCTTTAAAATCTATCAGAGAGAGGTGACACAGAACACACACCCTTTAAAATCTATCAGAGAGAGGTGACACCAGACCCTTTAAAATCTATCAGAGAGAGGTGACACAGAACACAGACCCTTTAAATCTATCAGAGAGAGGTGACACCAGACCCTTTAAAATCTATCAGAGAGAGGTGACACTGACACAGACCCTTTAAAATCTATCAGAGAGAGGTGACACAGAACACAGACCCTTTAAAATATATCAGAGAGAGGTGACACCAGACCCTTTAAAATCTATCAGAGAGAGGTGACACAGAACACACACCCTTTAAAATCTATCAGAGAGAGGTGACACCAGACCCTTTAAAATCTATCAGAGAGAGGTGACACCAGACCCTTTAAAATCTATCAGAGAGAGGTGACACAGAACACAGACCCTTTAAAATCTATCAGAGAGAGGTGACACAGAACACAGACCCTTTAAAATCTATCAGAGAGAGGTGACACCAGACCCTTTAAAATCTATCAGAGAGAGGTGACACAGAACACACACCCTTTAAAATCTATCAGAGAGAGGTGACACCAGACCCTTTAAAATCTATCAGAGAGAGGTGACACCAGACCCTTTAAAATCTATCAGAGAGAGGTGACACAGAACACAGACCCTTTAAAATCTATCAGAGAGAGGTGACACCAGACCCTTTAAAATCTATCAGAGAGAGGTGACACCAGACCCTTTAAAATCTATCAGAGAGAGGTGACACCAGACCCTTTAAAATCTATCAGAGAGAGGTGACACTGACACAGACCCTTTAAAATATATCAGAGAGAGGTGACACAGAACACAGACCCTTTAAAATATATCAGAGAGAGGAGACACCAGACCCTTTAAAATCTATCAGAGAGAGGTGACACAGAACACACACCCTTTAAAATCTATCAGAGAGAGGTGACACCAGACCCTTTAAAATCTATCAGAGAGAGGTGACACAGAACACAGACCCTTTAAAATCTATCAGAGAGAGGTGACACCAGACCCTTTAAAATCTATCAGAGAGAGGTGACACAGAACACAGACCCTTTAAAATCTATCAGAGAGAGGTGACACCAGACCCTTTAAAATCTATCAGAGAGAGGTGACACAGAACACAGACCCTTTAAAATCTATCAGAGAGAGGTGACACCAGACCCTTTAAAATCTATCAGAGAGAGGTGACACCAGACCCTTTAAAATCTATCAGCGAGAGGTGACACAGAACACACACCCTTTAAAATATATCAGAGAGAGGTGACACCAGACCCTTTAAAATCTATCAGAGAGAGGTGAGACAGAACACACACCCTTTAAAATATATCAGAGAGAGGTGACACAGAACACAGACCCTTTAAAATCTATCAGAGAGAGGTGACACCAGACCCTTTAAAATCTATCAGAGAGAGGTGACACAGAACACAGACCTTTTAAAATCTATCAGAGAGAGGTGACACCAGACCCTTTAAAATCTATCAGAGAGAGGTGACACAGAACACCAGACCCTTTAAAATATATCAGAGAGAGGTGACACCAGACCCTTTAAAATCTATCAGAGAGAGGTGACACAGAACACAGACCCTTTAAAATCTATCAGAGAGAGGTGACACCAGACCCTTTAAAATCTATCAGAGAGAGGTGACACCAGACCCTTTAAAATCTATCAGCGAGAGGTGACACAGAACACACACCCTTTAAAATCTATCAGAGAGAGGTGACACCAGACCCTTTAAAATCTATCAGAGAGAGGTGAGACAGAACACACACCCTTTAAAATATATCAGAGAGAGGTGACACAGAACACAGACCCTTTAAAATCTATCAGAGAGAGGTGACACCAGACCCTTTAAAATCTATCAGAGAGAGGTGACACAGAACACACACCCTTTAAAATCTATCAGAGAGAGGTGACACAGAACACATACCCTTTAAAATCTATCAGAGAGAGGTGACACCAGACCCTTTAAAATCTATCAGAGAGAGGTGACACAGAACACACACCCTTTAAAATCTATCAGAGAGAGGTGACACCAGACCCTTTAAAATCTATCAGAGAGAGGTGACACAGAACACACACCCTTTAAAATCTATCAGAGAGAGGTCACACCAGACCCTTTAAAATCTATCAGAGAGAGGTGACACCAGACCCTTTAAAATCTATCAGAGAGAGGTGACACAGAACACAGACCCTTTAAAATCTATCAGAGAGAGGTGACACAGAACACAGACCCTTTAAAATCTATCAGAGAGAGGTGACACCAGACCCTTTAAAATCTATCAGAGAGAGGTGACACCAGACCCTTTAAAATCTATCAGAGAGAGGTGACACCAGACCCTTTAAAATCTATCAGAGAGAGGTGACACAGAACACACACCCTTTAAAATCTATCAGAGAGAGGTGACACCAGACCCTTTAAAATCTATCAGAGAGAGGTGACACCAGACCCTTTAAAATCTATCAGAGAGAGGTGACACAGAACACAGACCCTTTAAAATCTATCAGAGAGAGGTGACACCAGACCCTTTAAAATCTATCAGAGAGAGGTGACACCAGACCCTTTAAAATCTATCAGAGAGAGCTGACACAGAACACAGACCCTTTAAAATCTATCAGAGAGAGGTGACACAGAACACAGACCCTTTAAAATCTATCAGAGAGAGGTGACACCAGACCCTTTAAAATATATCAGAGAGAGGTGACACCAGACCCTTTAAAATCTATCAGAGAGAGGTGACACAGAACACAGACCCTTTAAAATCTATCAGAGAGAGGTGACACCAGACCCTTTAAAATCTATCAGAGAGAGGTGACACAGAACACATACCCTTTAAAATCTATCAGAGAGAGGTGACACAGAACACAGACCCTTTAAAATCTATCAGAGAGAGGTGACACAGAACACAGACCCTTTAAAATCTATCAGAGAGAGGTGACACAGAACACAGACCCTTTAAAATCTATCAGAGAGAGGTGACACAGAACACAGAACCTTTAAAATCTATCAGAGAGAGGTGACACTGAACACAGACCCTTTAAAATCTATCAGAGAGAGGTGACACAGACCCTTTAAAATCTATCAGAGAGAGGTGACACTGACACAGACCCTTTAAAATCTATCAGAGAGAGGTGACACCAAACCTTTTAAAATCTATCAGAGAGAGGTGACACCAGACCCTTTAAAATCTATCAGAGAGAGGTGACACAGACCCTTTAAAATCTATCAGAGAGAGGTGACACAGAACACAGAACACAGACCCTTTAAAATCTATCAGAGAGAGGTGACACAGAACACAGACCCTTTAAAATCTATCAGAGAGAGGTGACACAGAACACAGACCCTTTAAAATCTATCAGAGAGAGGTGACACAGAACACAGACCCTTTAAAATCTATTAGAGAGAGGTGACACAGAACACAGACCCTTTAAAATCTATCAGAGAGAGGTGACACAGAACACAGACCCTTTAAAATCTATCAGAGAGAGGTGACACAGAACACAGAACCTTTAAAAATCTATCAGAGAGAGGTGACACTGAACACAGACCCTTTAAAATCTATCAGAGAGAGGTGACACAGACCCTTTAAAATCTATCAGAGTGTCACGACTGCTGCCGAAGTCGTTGCCTCTCCTTGTTCGGGCGGTGCTCGGCGTTCGACGTCACCGGTCTTCTAGCCATCATTGATCCTTTTTTCATTTTCCATTGGTTTTGTCTTGTCTTCCCATACACCTGTTTTCAATCCCATTCATTACATGTTGTGTATTTAACCCTCTGTTTCCCCTCATGTCTTTGTCAGAGATTGTTTTATTGTCAGTGTAGTGTGATTGTTGTATAGGTGTGCGTCGGGTCCTTGTACCCATGTTTATGTACATTTAGTGTTATGGAGCATACTCCGTGGACTTTATTAAAAGACTCCATTTTACACTCAATTTGACTCTCCTGCGCCTGACTTCCCTGCCACCTATTACATCTACGCTTGACAGAATCTCTGACCAAAATATGAAGTCAGCAGGAGAGGACACTATGCCCATGGAGCTGGAGGAACGCGTTCAGGAACAAGCTAGGGAGCTTGACGTTATCAGCTCCGTCATGGATCACATTGCCATGAAAATGGATCGCTGGGAGAGACAGGGAGTTTCTCCAGCGCCACCACCACCACAACCGGAATCTCCCGTGAACGATTTTTCCTCTCCGGAATCGAGGATCCATTTATCCCTACCTACGGGATACAACGGAGATACTGCCGGCTGCCAGGGTTTCCTCCTTAAACTGAACTTGTATCTAGCCACGGCCTCCCCAGTACCATCTGACCGTAAGAAGAGTTACGCCCTCGTCTCATGCCTCACCGGGAAAGCCCTGGAATGGGCCAGCGCTGTGTGTAGTAGGGAGGATGCGGCGCTGGACCATTTTGAGGAGTTCACCCGCCAATTCCGGATAGTATTCGATCACCCACCTGAAGGCAAAGCAGCGGGTGAGCTTCTCTATCATCTGAGGCAGGAGACGAGGAGTGCACAGGATTTTGCTTTGGAGTTTAGGACCTTGGCTGCCGGCGCTGGATGGAGCGACAGGGCCCTGATCGACCATTACCGTTGTAGTCTACGCGAGGACGTCCGTCGGGAGCTGGCCTGTAGAGACACCACCCTCACCTTCGACCAGCTGGTGGACATGTCCATCAGGCTGGACAACATGCTGGCTACTCGTGGACGTCTAGATCGGGGTCTGGTTGTTCCATCCTCCCGCACCCTCTCTCCCGAACCTATGGAATTGGGAGGGATGGTGCGCAGGGAGACCGGAGGGGGTTCCCGCTCGAGCACCATTCAAGGTCGCAGAGAGCACACTGCTGGTCGGTGCCGGGTTGGTTCCTCTGGGAATAGAGAGGGCAGGCAGGGCATTCTGGCGTCACCCCAGGTGAGTAGGCACCATTCTCATCCAGAGCCCTCTGCTGCACTAATGTTTGTCTCTGTCTCTTTTCCTGACTTTTCACTGCATTCCCAGTATAAGGCGCTAGTAGATTCGGGTGCGGCTGGGAATTTCATTAATAAAAGTCTAGCTCATAGTTTAGGGATCCCTATTGTTCCTGTGGATATGCCTTTCCCTATTCATGCCTTAGATAGTCGACCATTAGGGTCAGGGTTTATCAGGGAGGTAACCGCACCTTTGTGTATGATAACGCAGGAGGGTCACAAGGAGAAGATTAGTCTTTTCCTTATTGATTCTCCTGCGTATTCTGTGGTGCTAGGCCTACCCTGGTTAGTTTGTCATAACCCCACTGTTTCTTGGCCACAGAGGGCTCTCACAGGGTGGTCGCGAGAATGCTCAGGTAGGTGTTTAGGGGTTTCCGTTGGTGCTACTACGGTGGAAAGTCCAGACCAGGTCTCCACCGTGCGCATTCCCCCCGAATATGCCGATTTGGCTCTCGCCTTCTGTAAAAAGAAGGCGACTCAATTACCACCCCATCGACTGGGGGATTGTGCGATAGATCTCCTGGTAGACGCTGCATATCCCAAGAGTCACGTGTATCCCCTGTCGCAAGCGGAGACGGAGGCTATGGAGACATATATCTCTGAATCCCTGCATCAGGGGTTCATTCAGCCATCCATTTCACCCGTCTCTTCGAGTTTCTTTTTTGTGAAAAAAAAGGATGGCGGTTTACGCCCGTGCGTTGATTATCGAGGTCTTAATAAAATCACAGTGAAATATAGTTACCCGCTACCTCTGATCAATACGATTATTGAGTTAATGCACGGGGCACGTTTTTTCACAAAATTGGATCTCAGGAGTGCGTACAATCTGGTGCGTATTAAGAAGGGTGATGAGTGGAAGACGGCATTTAGCACCACCTCAGGTCATTATGAGTACCTGGTCATGCCATATGGGTTGATGAATGCTCCATCAGTTTTCCAATCATTTGTAGATGAGATCTTCAGGGACCTGCACGGGCAGGGTGTAGTGGTGTATATCGATGATATTCTGATATACTCTGCTACACGCGCTGAGCATGTGTCCCTGGTGCGCAGGGTGCTTGGTCGCCTGTTGGAGCATGATCTATATGTCAAGTCTGAGAAATGCTTGTTTTTCCAACAATCCATCTCCTTCCTAGGGCATCGGATTTCCACTTCAGGAGTGGAGATGGAGAGCGACCGCATTACAGCCGTGCGTAATTGGCCGACTCCAACCACGGTAAAGGAGTTGCAGCGTTTTTTGGGGTTTTCCAATTACTACCGGAGGTTTATCCGGGGTTTTGGTCAGGTGGCAGCTCCCATTACCTCACTGCTAAAGGGGGGCCCGGTGCGCTTGCAGTGGTCGGCTGAGGCGAACAGGGCTTTTGAGCACCTGAAGACTCTGTTTACTTCTGCGCCTGTGCTGGCTCATCCGGATCCCTCTTTGCCATTCATAGTGGAGGTGGACGCATCCGAAGCTGGGATAGGAGCAGTGCTCTCTCAGCGTTCGGGTACGCCACTGAAGCTTCGCCCCTGTGCTTTCTTTTCTAAGAAGCTCAGCCCGGCGGAGCGAAACTATGATGTGGGGAACCGGGAGCTGTTAGCTGTCGTAGAAGCTTTGAAGGTGTGGAGGCATTGGCTTGAGGGGGCTAAACACCCTTTTCTCATCTGGACTGACCACCGCAATCTGGAGTATATCCGGCAGGCAAAGAGATTGAATCCTCGCCAGGCAAGGTGGGCCATGTTTTTCACTCGTTTTGTGTTTACTCTTTCTTACAGACCAGGCTCCCAGAACGTTAAGGCAGACGCATTGTCTCGGCTGTATGACACAGAGGAGCGGTCCATGGATCCCACTCCCATACTCCCAGCTTCGTGTTTGGTGGCGCCAGTAGTGTGGGAGCTGGACGCGGACATTGAGCGGGCGTCACGTGCAGAGCCTTCTCCCCCTGAGTGTCCAGCTGGTCGTCTGTACGTTCCGTCTGCTGTACGCGACCGCTTGATATATTGGGCTCACACGTCACCCTCCTCTGGTCATCCTGGGATAGGTCGGACGATGCGCTGTCTTGACGGGAGATACTGGTGGCCCACTTTAGCTAAGGACGTGAGGATTTATGTTTCTTCCTGCTCGGTGTGCGCCCAGTGCAAGGCTCCTAGACACCTGCCCAGAGGTAAGCTACAACCTCTACCCGTTCCTCAACGGCCGTGGTCACACCTGTCGGTGGATTTTTTGACCGATCTTCCACCTTCACAGGGTTACACCACGATCCTGGTCGTTGTGGATCGGTTTTCTAAGTCCTGTCGTCTCCTCCCTTTGCCCGGTCTCCCTACGGCCTTACAAACTGCAGAGGCCCTGTTTACACACGTTTTCCGGCACTATGGGGTGCCTGAGGATATAGTGTCTGATCGGGGTCCCCAGTTCACATCAAGGGTCTGGAAGGCGTTCATGGAGCGTCTGGGGATCTCGGTTAGTCTTACCTCAGGTTTTCACCCCGAGAGTAATGGGCAGGTGGAGAGAGTTAACCAGGATGTGGGTAGGTTTCTGCGGTCTTATTGCCAGGATCGGCCGGGGGAGTGGGCGAAGTTCGTGCCCTGGGCAGAGATGGCTCAGAACTCGCTACGTCACTCCTCCACTAACCTTACTCCCTTTCAATGTGTATTAGGGTATCAGCCGGTTCTGGCTCCTTGGCATCAGAGCCAGACCGAGGCCCCTGCGGTGGACAATTGGTTTCGGCACGCTGAGGAGACCTGGGAGGCAGCCCACGTCCACCTTCAGCGTGCCATAAGGCGCCAGAAAATTGGCGCAGACCGTCGCCGCAGTGAGGCCCCAGTGTTCGCACCAGGGGACAGGGTCTGGCTCTCGACCCGAAACCTGCACCTTCGCCTTCTCTGCCGGAAGCTGGGTCCGCGGTTTGTGGGGCCGTTTAAAGTCCTGAGGAGAGTGAACGAGGTATGTTATAGGTTACAACTACCCACTCATTACCGTATTAACCCCTCGTTCCATGTGTCTCTCCTCAGGCCGATGGTGGCTGGCCCGCTCCAGGAGGCTGAAGTGCGTAATGTTCCTCCGCCTCCTCTAGACATCGAGGGGGTTCCGGCGTACTCTGTTCGATCCATTTTGGATTCGAGACGTCGGGCGAGGGGCCTTCAGTACCTCGTGGACTGGGAGGGGTACGGGCCGGAGGAGAGATGCTGGGTTCCGGTGGAGGACGTGTTAGATCCTTCCATGTTATCAGAATTCCACCGTCTCCATCCGGATCGCCCTGCACCTCGTCTTCCGGGTCGTCCCCGAGGCCGGTGTCGACGCGCAGCTGGAGCCGCGCGTCAGGGGGGGGGTACTGTCACGACTGCTGCCGAAGTCGTTGCCTCTCCTTGTTCGGGCGGTGCTCGGCGTTCGACGTCACCGGTCTTCTAGCCATCATTGATCCTTTTTTCATTTTCCATTGGTTTTGTCTTGTCTTCCCATACACCTGTTTTCAATCCCATTCATTACATGTTGTGTATTTAACCCTCTGTTTCCCCTCATGTCTTTGTCAGAGATTGTTTTATTGTCAGTGTAGTGTGATTGTTGTATAGGTGTGCGTCGGGTCCTTGTACCCATGTTTATGTACATTTAGTGTTATGGAGCATACTCCGTGGACTTTATTAAAAGACTCCATTTTACACTCAATTTGACTCTCCTGCGCCTGACTTCCCTGCCACCTATTACATCTACGCTTGACACAGAGAGAGGTGACACTGACACAGACCCTTTAAAATCTATCAGAGAGAGGTGACACCAGACCCTTTAAAATCTATCAGAGAGAGGTGACACAGACCCTTTAAAATCTATCAGAGAGAGGTGACACAGAACACAGAACACAGACCCTTTAAAATCTATCAGAGAGAGGTGACACAGAACACAGACCCTTTAAAATCTATCAGAGAGAGGTGACACAGAACACAGACCCTTTAAAATATATCAGAGAGAGGTGACACAGAACACAGACCCTTTAAAATATATCAGAGAGAGGTGACACAGAACACAGACCCTTTAAAATCTATCAGAGAGAGGTGACACAGAACACAGACCCTTTAAAATCTATCAGAGAGAGGTGACACTGACACAGACCCTTTAAATCTATCAGAGAGAGGTGACACTGACACAGACCCTTTAAATCTATCAGAGAGAGGTGACACAGAACACATACCCTTTAAAATCTATCAGAGAGAGGTGACACAGAACACATACCCTTTAAAATCTATCAGAGAGAGGTGACACTGAACACAGACCCTTTAAAATCTATCAGAGAGAGGTGACACTGACATAGACCCTTTAAAATCTATCAGAGAGAGGTGACACAGAACACAGACCCTTTAAAATCTATCAGAGAGAGGTGACACCAGACCCTTTAAAATCTATCAGAGGTGACACAGAACACAGACCCTTTAAAATATATCAGAGAGAGGTGACACAGAACACAGACCCTTTAAAATCTATCAGAGAGAGGTGACACAGAACACAGACCCTTTAAAATCTATCAGAGAGAGGTGACACCAGACCCTTTAAAATCTATCAGAGGTGACACAGAACACAGACCCTTTAAAATCTATCAGAGAGAGGTGACACAGACCCTTTAAAATCTATCAGAGAGAGGTGACACTGAACACAGACCCTTTAAAATCTATCAGAGAGAGGTGACACTGACACAGACCCTTTAAAATCTATCAGAGAGAGGTGACACTGACACAGACCCTTTAAAATCTATCAGAGAGAGGTGACACTGACACAGACCCTTTAAAATCTATCAGAGAGAGGTGACACAGAACACAGACCCTTTAAAATCTATCAGAGAGAGGTGACACAGAACAGTTGAAGGGAAGACTGTGTATTTAAATTGTCTGTAGCTATAGGGTAGACTGTAGTCTGTAGTTATATAGTCTGTAGACTGTGTATTTTATATAGTCTGTAGCTGTAGGGTAGACTGTGTATTTATATAGTCTATAGCTGTAGGGTAGACTGTGTATTTATATAGCCTGTAGACTGTGTATTTATATAGTCTGTAGCTGTAGGGTATACTGTGTATTTATATAGTCTATAGCTGTAGGGTAGACTGTGTATTTATATAGCCTGTAGACTGTGTATTTATATAGCCTGTAGCTGTAGGGTAGACTGTGTATTTATATAGTCTGTAGCTGTAGGGTAGACTGTGTATTTATATAGTCTGTAGCTGTAGGGTAGACTGTGTATTTATATAGTCTGTAGCTGTAGGGTAGACTGTGTATTTATATAGTCTGTAGCTGTAGAGTAGACTGTGTATTTATATAGTCTGTAGACTGTGTATTTATATAGTCTGTAGACTGTGTATTTATATAGTCTGTAGCTGTAGGGTAGACTGTGTATTTATATAGTCTGTAGACTGTATTTATATAGTCTGTAGCTGGAGGGTAGACTGTGTATTTATATAGTCTGTAGCTGTAGGGTAGACTGTGTATTTATATAGTCTGTAGACTGTGTATTTATATAGTCTGTAGACTGTGTATTTTATATAGTCTGTAGCTGTAGGGTAGACTGTGTATTTATATAGTCTGTAGACTGTATTTATATAGTCTGTAGCTGGAGGGTAGACTGTGTATTTATATAGTCTGTAGCTGTAGGGTAGACTGTGTATTTATATAGTCTGTAGACTGTGTATTTATATAGTCTGTAGACTGTGTATTTATATAGTCTGTAGACTGTGTATTTATATAGTCTGTAGCTGGAGGGTAGACTGTGTATTTATATAGTCTGTAGCTGTAGGGTAGACTGTGTATTTATATAGTCTGTAGACTGTGTATTTATATAGTCTGCAGCTGTAGGGTAGACTGTGTATTTATATAGTCTGTAGACTGTGTATTTATATAGTCTGCAGCTGTAGGGTAGACTGTGTATTTATATAGTCTATAGCTGTAGGGTAGACTGTGTATTTATATAGCCTGTAGCTGTAGAGTAGACTGTGTATTTATATGAGTGGGTAGTAATCTAAGTGTCAGAGTACTGAGGCAGAACTAACACAGCATGGGCCTACTGTAATGTTTGTCATCATTAAAATGAAATACAATAGACTACAATAGACTACAATAGACTACAATAGACTACAATAGAATACAATAGACTACAATATACTACAATAGAATACAATAGAATACAATAGACTACAATAGACTACAATATAATACAATATACTACAATAGACTACAATAGAATACAATAGACTACAATATAATACAATATACTACAATAGACTACAATAGACTACAATATAATACAATATACTACAATAGACTACAATAGACTACAATAGACTACAATAGAATACAATAGACTACAATATAATACAATAGAATACAATATAATACAATATAATACAATATAATACAATAGAATACAATAGACTACAATAGACTACAATATAATACAATAGACTACAATAGAATACAATATAATACAATAGACTACAATATAATACAATAGACTACAATAGACTACAATATAATACAATAGAATACAATATAATACAATAGACTACAATAGACTACAATAGACTACAATATAATACAATATAATACAATATAATACAATAGACTACAATAGACTACAATATAATACAATAGAATACAATATAATACAATATACTACAATAGACTACAATAGACTACAATATAATACAATAAAATACAATAGACTACAATAGACTACAATATACTACAATATAATACAATAGACTACAATAGAATACAATATAATACAATAGACTACAATAGACTACAATATAATACAATAGAATACAATATAATACAATAGACTACAATAGACTACAATAGACTACAATATAATACAATAGACTACAATAGAATACAATATAATACAATATACTACAATATACTACAATAGACTACAATATAATACAATATAATACAATAGACTACAATAGACTACAATATACTACAATAGACTACAATAGACTACAATATAATACAATAGACTACAATAGAATACAATATAATACAATAGACTACAATATAATACAATAGACTACAATAGAATACAATATAATACAATAGACTACAATAGAATACAACATAATACAGTAGACTACAATATACTACAATAGACTACAATATAACACAATATAATACAATAGACTACAATATAATACAATATAATACAATATAATACAATAGACTACAATATAATACAATATAGTACAATAGACTACAATAGACTACAATATAATACAATATAACACAATATAATACAATATACTACAATAGACTACAATATAATACAATATAATACAATAGACTACAATATAATACAATATAATACAATAGACTACAATATAATACAATAGACTACAATATAATACAATAGACTACAATATAATACAATAGACTACAATAGACTACAATAGACTACAATATAATACAATATAATACAATAGACTACAATAGACTACAATATAATACAATATAATACAATAGACTACAATATAATACAATAGACTACAATAGACTACAATATAATACAATAGACTACAATATAATACAATAGACTACAATAGACTACAATATAATACAATAGACTACAATATAATACAATAGAATACAATATAATACAATAGACTACAATATAATACAATAGACTACAATATAATACAATAGACTACAATATAATACAATAGACTACAATATAACACAATAGACTACAATATAACACAATAGACTACAATATAATACAATAGACTACAATATAATACAATAGACTACAATAGACTACAATATAATACAATAGACTACAATAGACTACAATATAATACAATATAATACAATATAATACAATATAATACAATAGACTACAATATAATACAATATAATACAATAGACTACAATAGAATACAATATACTACAATAGAATACAGTAAACTACAATAGACTACAATATAATACAGTAGACTACAATAGAATACAATATAATACAATAGACTACAATATAATACAATATAATACAATAGACTACAATAGAATACAATATACTACAATAGAATACAGTAAACTACAATAGACTACAATATAATACAATAGAATACAATATAATACAATAGACTACAATAGAATACAATAGAATACAATAGACTACAATATAATACAATAGAATACAATATAATACAATAGACTACAATAGACTACAATATACTACAATAGACTACAATAGACTACAATATAATACAATAGACTACAATAGAATACAATATAATACAATATAATACAATAGACTACAATATAATACAATAGAATACAATATACTACAATAGACTACAATAGACTACAATAGACTACAATATAATACAATATAATACAATATAATACAGTAGACTACAATATACTACAATATAATACAATAGACTACAATATAATACAATATAATACAATAGACTACAATAGACTACAATAGAATACAATATAATACAGTAGACTACAATATACTACAATATAATACAATAGACTACAATATAATACAATATACTACAATATAATACAATAGACTACAATAGACTAAAATAGACTACAATATAATACAATATAATAGAATATAATACAATAGACTACAATATAATACAATATAATACAATATAATACAATAGACTACAATATAATACAATAGAATACAATAGACTACAATATAATACAATATAATACAATATAATACAGTAGACTACAATATACTACAATAGACTACAATATAACACAATATAATACAATAGACTACAATAGACTACAATATAATACAATATAATACAGTAGACTACAATATACTACAATAGACTACAATATAACACAATATAATACAATAGACTACAATATAATACAATATAATACAATATAATACAATAGACTACAATATAATACAATATAATACAATAGACTACAATAGACTACAATATAATACAATATAACACAATATAATACAATATACTACAATAGACTACAATATAATACAATATAATACAATAGACTACAATATAATACAATATAATACAATAGACTACAATGGACTACAATATAATACAATAGAATACAATAGACTACAATATAATACAATATAATACAATATAATACAGTAGACTACAATATACTACAATATAATACAATAGACTACAATATAATACAATATACTACAATATAATACAATAGACTACAATATAATACAATAGACTACAATATAATACAATATAATACAATATAATACAATAGATTACAATATAATACAATAGACTACAATAGACTACAATAGACTACAATATACTACAATAGACTACAATAGACTACAATATAATACAATAGACTACAATAGAATACAATATAATACAATATAATACAATAGACTACAATATAATACAATAGAATACAATATACTACAATAGACTACAATAGACTACAATATACTACAATAGACTACAATATAATACAATAGACTACAATTGACTACAATATAATACAATATACTACAATATAATACAATATAATACAATAGACTACAATATAATACAATAGAATACAATATACTACAATAGACTACAATAGACTACAATATAATACAATAGAATACAATATAATACAATATACTACAATATAATACAATATAATACAATATAATACAATAGACTACAATAGACTACAATATAATACAATATAATACAATATAATACAATAGACTACAATAGACTACAATATAATACAATAGAATACAATATAATACAATATACTACAATAGAATACAATAGACTACAATATAATACAATAGACTACAATAGAATACAATAGACTACAATAGACTACAATAGACTACAATAGACTACAATAGAATACAATATAATACAATATAATACAATAGAATACAATAGAATACAATATACTACAATAGACTACAATAGACTACAATATAATACAATAGAATACAATATAATACAATATACTACAATATAATACAATATAATACAATAGAATACAATAGAATACAATATACTACAATATAATACAATAGAATACAATATAATACAATATACTACAATATAATACAATATAATACAATATAATACAATAGACTACAATATAATACAATAGAATACAATATACTACAATAGACTACAATAGAATACAATATAATACAATATAATACAATAGACTACAATAGACTACAATATAATACAATAGAATACAATATAATACAATATACTACAATATAATACAATATAATACAATATAATACAATAGACTACAATATAATACAATAGAATACAATATACTACAATAGACTACAATAGAATACAATATAATACAATATAATACAATAGACTACAATATAATACAATAGAATACAATATACTACAATAGACTACAATAGACTACAATATACTACAATAGACTACAATAGACTACAATATAATACAATAGACTACAATATAATACAATATAATACAATATAATACAATATAATACAATAGAATACAATATACTACAATAGACTACAATAGACTAAAATATAATACAATAGAATACAATATAATACAATATACTACAATATAATACAATATAATACAATATAATACAATAGACTACAATATAATACAATATAATACAATATAATACAATATACTACAATATAATACAATATAATACAATATAATACAATAGACTACAATATAATACAATAGAATACAATATACTACAATAGACTACAATAGAATACAATATAATACAATATAATACAATATAATACAATAGACTACAATATAATACAATAGAATACAATATACTACAATAGACTACAATAGACTACAATATACTACAATAGACTACAATAGACTACAATATAATACAATAGACTACAATATAATACAATATAATACAATATAATACAATAGACTACAATATAATACAATAGAATACAATATACTACAATAGACTACAATAGACTACAATATAATACAATATAATACAATATAATACAATATACTACAATATAATACAATATAATACAATATAATACAATAGACTACAATAGACTACAATATAATACAATATAATACAATAGAATACAATAGAATACAATATAATACAATCGACTACAATAGACTACAATAGACTACAATATAATACAATATAATACAATATAATACAATAGACTACAATATAATACAATAGACTACAATAGAATACAATAGAATACAATAGAATACAATAGACTACAATATAATACAATAGACTACAATAGAATACAATAGACTACAGTAGACTACAATATAATACAGTATACTATCCTAACACACACAGATCATACAGAATACCCTGCTGTGGTGTAGTGTTAACGCAGGCAAATCTGGACCACATACACCCACTGGTGACAGGGTTACGGATCCCACCTCGGCCCCGACTCTCTGTCCCCCTCAATATCTGTCAATTCAATTCAATTCATTTCAATTCAAGGGCTTTATTGGCATGGGAAACATGACAAATCAAGTGAAATAGATAATAAACAAAAAATATAAAAATATTCTGACTGTCACTGTCCGTCCACAAATAAAATACCTATATAGGTGTCAATTCTAACGCACAAATATCCTATCGCTGATCCCTTAGGAAACAACATCTCTGGACTGTGTTAGTACATCATCTAATCTCCTGTCTGTACATGAACAAACTGGGTGTTAAATCTTCACCCCGAGTTCCGTAGTCTGTCAAGCCACAGATGAGGAACACACAGACAGGATCACAGGCAGCAGAACATCGGATGTGGACATTGCCCAAACATGTTGGAATTCAGGCTTAGAGGCAGATGTGTACTCAACTCTCTCTTAGCTGTCTGTCTGTCTGTCTGTCTGTCTGTCTGTCTGTCTGTCTGTCGCTCTCTCTCTCTATCTCTCGGTCTGTCTCTCTCTCTCTCTCTCGGTCTGTCTCTCTCTCTCTCTCGGTCTGTCTCTCTCTCTGTCTGTCTGTCTCCTAGTCTCTCTCCCAGTCTCTCTCGCTCTCCCCTGTTTGAGCGAGCAGCGAATGTAAACAAACAAATAACTTAATGAGCTCATCTGATTGGCTGTGAAAGTGTGTCACATTCCTCTATCTGACCACTAAGACCTCTTCTCCCCAGATGTCCAGTATAAAACTCTTCTTGACAACAGTCATAACAAGCCTTCCTCGGACAACGGTAGGGTAGCATGTGTACCCACAATGCCAAGGAGAAAGGCTAATGAAACAAATGGTTTTATAGAACCAAACATCTCTATACCTATGTTGAGAAGACCAGACCAGCTGCTATCACTAATATTATTTTTAAGGGATAAAATATGTGAATATCAACTTTTATATTTAATAAATCTGTCCTGTTCTTCTTTTTAACTACACATTTTCTTTCTTCTTCTTCCGATTGATAAACTACACTACACTACCAATAGTATGTGGATAAACTACACTACACTACCAATAGTATGTGGATAAACTACACTACACTACCAATAGTATGTGGATAAACTACACTACACTACCAATAGTATGTGGATAAACTACACTACACTACCAATAGTATGTGGATAAACTACACTACACTACCAATAGTATGTGGATAAACTACACTACCAATAGTATGTGGACAATTGCTCGTCGAACATCTCATTCTAAGCTCATTAAAATGGAGTTGGTCCCCCCTCTTTGCTGCTACAACAGCCTCCACTCTTCTGGGAAGAGTTTCCACTAGTTGTTGGAACATTGCTGCTATAACAGCCTCCACTCTTCTGGGAAGAGTTTCCACTAGATGTTGGAACATTGCTGCTATAACAGCCTCCACTCTTCTGGGAAGAGTTTCCACTAGATGTTGGAACATTGCTGCTATAACAGCCTCCACTCTTCTGGGAAGAGTTACCACTAGTTGTTGGGACATTGCTGCTATAACAGCCTCCACTCTTCTGGGAAGAGTTTCCACTAGATGTTGGAACATTGCTGCTACAAAAGCCTCCACTCTTCTGGGAAGAGTTTCCACTAGATGTTGGAACATTGCTGCTATAACAGCCTCCACTCTTCTGGGAAGAGTTTCCACTAGATGTTGGAACATTGCTGCTACAAAAGCCTCCACTCTTCTGGGAAGAGTTTCCACTAGATGTTGGAACATTGCTACGGGGACTTGCTTCCATTCAGCCACAAGAGCATTAGTGAGGTCGGACACTGATGTTGGGCGGTTAGGCCTGACTCGCAGTCAGCGTTCCAATTCATCCCAAAGGTGTTCGATGGGGTTGAGGTCAGGGCTCTGTGCAGGCCAGTCAAGTTCTTCCACACCGATCGACAAACCATTTCTGTATGAACCTTGCTTTGTGCACGGGGGCAATGTCATACTGAAACAGGAAAGGGCCTCCCCAAAACTGTTGCCACAAAGTTGGAAGCACAGAATTGTCTAGAATGTCATTGTATGCTGTAGAGTGAAGATTTCCCTTCACTGGAAGTAAGGGGCCTAGTCTGAACCTTGAAAAACAGCCCCAGACCATTATTCCTCACCCACCAAACTTTACAGTTGGCACTATGGGGCAGGTAGTGTTCTCCTGGCATCCGCCAAACCCAGATTGGTCCATCGGACTGCCAGATGGTGAACCGTGATTCATCCCTCCAGAGAACGCGTTTCCACTGCTCAAGAGTCCAACTCCAGACGACGCTTGACAATGCGCATGGTGATCTTAGGCTTGTGTCCGGCTGCTCGGCCATGGAAACCCATTTTATGAAGCCCCATGCGAACAGTTCTTGTGCTGACGTTGCTTCCAGAGGCAGTTTGGAACTCGGTAGGGAGTGTTGCAACCGAGGACAGACGATTTTTACGCGCTGTGCTTCAGCACTCTGCGGTCCCGTTCTGTGAGCTTGTGTGGCCTACCACTTCGCTGCGGAGCCGTTGTTGCTCCTAGACGTTTCCACTTCACAGTAACAGCATTAACATTTGACCAAGGGCAGCACTAGCAGGTCAGAAATGTGACGAACTGACTTGTTGGAAAGGTGGCATCCTTATGACAGTGCCACGTTGAAAGTCACCGAGCTCTTCAGTAAGGCCATTCTACTGCCAATGTTTGTCTATGGAGATTGCATGACTGTGTGCTCGATTTCATACACAAGTCAGCAACGGATGTGAGGTGAAATAGCCGAATCCACTAATTTGAAGGGGTGTCCACATACTTTTGTATATATAGTGTATGTGTTGCTTGACGAACATCCTTTATCTAAGTTACACACAACGGGAAACCCTTTGCAGTGCTTCTCTTGCTACAAAATCTCTTTGAAAGTCTTCAAAAAGGGAAGAAGGAGAGAAGGTTGTGTAGACGGAGGAAAAGAACCCGGCCCAGAGAGACGCACGCCAGACCAGATTCTCTCATTGTGACCGATGACACGGCGCTGAAATTATGGTCCAATATTCCTGCCGCGCTTTCACCCCCCCCCCCCCCCCCCCCCCCCAAAAAAAAACGGGCCGTTTCACAGGAAATTTACTTTTTACAAAGCTCACTTACCTCGGACATTTGTTCTACATGTCACAAACAGGTTTTTATTTACTTTTATGAGATCCGCGCCGCCGGCCCAGATGTTTCTGGTACAGGGTAATAAATTAAAACCCTGCCTGTAGCCTCAACATGTGTATTTAGGTATAAAACTCTACAAACGTAGGGGACTGTTAGTGATTATCCCCAGTATTCATATCAAAGAGGTGTTCTTTTATGAATCTACGTGGAGAGGCACCACAACAAAGAGTTCAGGAAGAGTTTTCCAATGGATCAACGGTCTCAGATGTTAGAAGGGTCACAGGAGAACTATCTCAACACCAGACAGGTTTAAAACAGGTTTGTTTCATTATTACAGTCTAGTCTGCAAAAAAAAAATGATAAACTGTCAGCAACTGTAAAAGTTTGACATATCAAGAACTTGTCAGAGAGAGACAGAGAGAGAGACAGAGAGAGAGAGCGAGAGAGAGAGAAAGCGAGAGAGAGAGAGAGAGAGACTGAGAGACTGAGAGAGAGACAGAGAGAGAGAGAGAGAGAGAAAGACAGAGAGAGAGAGACAGAGAGAGAGAGAGAGACAGAGAGAGAGAGAGAGAGAGAGAGAGCTGGGTAGCACTAACATGTTGATGGAGATGTATCACCCTGAGTCCTCCTTCTTCCCAGATCTCCCTCCTTCCCAGATCTCTGTCCTTTCCAGATCTCTCTCCTTTCCTCCCTCCTTCCCAGACCTCCCTCCTTCCCAGATCTCCCTCCTTTCATCCCTCCTTTCCAGTTCTCCCTCCTTTCCAGATCTCCCTTTCCTCCCTCTTTCCTAGATATTCCTTCCTTTCCTCACTCCTTCCCAGATCTCCCTCGTTTCCTCGCTCCTTCCCAGATCTCCCTCCTTTCATTCCTCCTTCTCAGATCTCCCTCCTTTCCTCATCTCCCTCCTTTCCAGATCTCCCTCGTTTCCTCCCTCCTTCCCAGATCTCCCTCCTTTCATTCCTCCTTCCCAGATCTCCCTCCTTCCCAGATCTCCCTCCATCCCAGAACTCCCTCCTTCCCAGATCTCCCTCCATCCCAGAACTCCCTCCTTCCCAGATCTCCCTCCATCCCAGATCTCCCTCCATCCCAGATCTCCCTCCATCCCAGATCTCCCTCCATCCCAGATCTCCCTCCTTCCCAGAACTCCCTCCTTCCCAGAACTCCCTCCTTCCCAGATCTCCCTCCATCCCAGAACTCCCTCCTTCCCAGATCTCCCTCCATCCCAGATCTCCCTCCTTACCAGATCTCCCTCCTTCCCAGATCTCCCTCCATCCCAGAACTCCCTCCTTCCCAGATCTCCCTCCATCCCAGATCTCCCTCCATCCCAGAACTCCCTCCATCCCAGATCTCCCTCCTTCCCAGAACTCCCTCCTTCCCAGATCTC
>NC_143036.1:77734866-77774866 GCF_057628025.1 Oncorhynchus mykiss | reverse complement strand
ATATACCAGACAAACTCAACAGGAGATGGGAAGATAGCAGTAGTTATGCAAACTCTGATTCCTTTCTACAAAGGGATCCGCTTGAATCAACCTTCCAGGCATGTATCCATGCCAATACAGATGCTCTGTCTCAGAACCCCCGGTATCCATGCCAATACAGATGCTCTGTCTCAGAACCCCCGGTATCCATGCCAATACAGATGCTCTGTCTCAGAACCCCGGTGTCCAATCAAATCCAAGTCTTCAGAACGGGGCAGAGACATCGGGCTGACCAACAAGACGGTTTCAACATCATCTGCCAACGATGAAAGCAAAACATCTCGATAAAATCTGGCATTGGTTTGGCGACACCAACACAAGGTGCCCATCTGCAGGACAATCAACATGTGTTAATCTATCACAACATGAGTTAGACTGTCTCTACATTGACAGTCTGTTCTGTACTGTAATCAACATGTTAATCTATCACAACATGAGATAGACTGTCTCTACATTGACAGTCTGTTCAGTACTGTAATCAACATGTTAATCTATCACAACATGAGTTAGACTGTCTCTACATTGACAGTCTGTTCAGTACTGTAATCAACATGTTAATCTATTACAACATGAGTTAGACTGTCTCTACATTGACAGTCTGTTCTGTACTGTAATCTACATGTTAATCTATCACAACATGAGTTAGACTGTCTCTACATTGACAGTCTGTTCTGTACTGTAATCAACATGTTAATCTGTCACAACATGAGTTAGACTGTCTCTACATTGACAGTCTGTTCAGTACTGTAATCAACATGTTAATCTATCACAACATGAGTTAGACTGTCTCTACATTGACAGTCTGTTCAGTACTGTAATCAACATGTGTTAATCTATCACAACATGAGTTAGACTGTCTCTACATTGACAGTCTGTTCTGTACTGTAATCAACATGTTAATCTATCACAACATGAGATAGACTGTCTCTACATTGACAGTCTGTTCAGTACTGTAATCAACATGTTAATCTATCACAACATGAGATAGACTGTCTCTACATTGACAGTCTGTTCAGTACTGTAATCAACATGTGTTAATCTATCACAACATGAGTTAGACTGTCTCTACATTGACAGTCTGTTCAGTACTGTAATCAACATGTTAATCTATCACAACATGAGATAGACTGTCTCTACATTGACAGTCTGTTCAGTACTGTAATCAACATGTGTTAATCTATCACAACATGAGATAGACTGTCTCTACATTGACAGTCTGTTCTGTACTGTAATCTACATGTTAATCTATCACAACATGAGTTAGACTGTCTCTACATTGACAGTCTGTTCAGTACTGTAATCAACATGTTAATCTATCACAACATGAGTTAGACTGTCTCTACATTGACAGTCTGTTCTGTACTGTAATCAACATGTTAATCTATTACAACATGAGATAGACTGTCTCTACATTGACAGTCTGTTCTGTACTGTAATCTACATGTTAATCTATCACAACATGAGTTAGACTGTCTCTACATTGACAGTCTGTTCAGTACTGTAATCAACATGTTAATCTATCACAACATGAGATAGACTGTCTCTACATTGACAGTCTGTTCAGTACTGTAATCAACATGTTAATCTATTACAACATGAGTTAGACTGTCTCTACATTGACAGTCTGTTCTGTACTGTAATCTACATGTTAATCTATCACAACATGAGTTAGACTGTCTCTACATTGACAGTCTGTTCAGTACTGTAATCAACATGTTAATCTATCACAACATGAGTTAGACTGTCTCTACATTGACAGTCTGTTCAGTACTGTAATCAACATGTTAATCTATCACAACATGAGATAGACTGTCTCTACATTGACAGTCTGTTCAGTACTGTAATCAACATGTTACCATCCACACAGCACCATCCACACAGCACCATCCACACAGCACCATCTACACAGCACCATCTACACAGCACCATCCACACAGCACCATCTACACAGCACCATTCACACAGCACCATTCACACAGCACCATCCACACAGCACCACCCACACAGAACCATCTACACAGCACCATTCACACAGCACCATCCACACAGCACCATCCACACAGCACCATCTACACAGCACCATCTACACAGCACCATCCACACAGCACCATCCACACAGCACCATCTACACAGCACCATCCACACATCACCATCCACACAGCACCATCCACACAGCACCATCTACACAGCACCATCCACACAGCACCATCTACACAGCACCATCTACACAGCACCATCCACACAGCACCATCTACACAGCACCATCTACACAGCACCATCTACACAGCACCATCCACACAGCACCATCTACACAGCACAATCCACACAGCACCATCTACACAGCACCATCTACACAGCACCATCCACACAGCACCATTCACACAGCACCATCTACACAGCACCATCTACACAGCACCATCCACACAGCACCATCTACACAGCACCATCCACACAGCACCATTCACACAGCACCATCTACACAGCACCATCTACACAGCACCATCCACACAGCACCATCTACACAGCACCATCTACACAGCACCATCTACACAGCACCATCCACACAGCACCATCCACACAGCACCATCCACACTGCACCATCTACACAGCACCATTCACACAGCACCATCTACACAGCACCATCCACACAGTACCATCCACACAGCACCATCTACACAGCACCATTCACACAGCACCATCTACACAGCACCATCTACACAGCACCATCTACACAGCACCATCCACACAGCACCATCTACACAGCACCATCCACACAGCACCATCTACACAGCACCATCCACACAGCACCATCCACACAGCACCATCCACACAGCACCATCCACACAGCACCATCTACACAGCACCATCCACACTGCACCATCTACACAGCACCATCCACAGAGAAATAAAGGTGTCTGACTGAACATGAAGTCTATCACTGTACTGCCACAGTCTTCTATCAGTCCTGTGGGTCATATACATGAGAGCACCACATTCCATAGAGAGCACCACATTCCACAGCACCAGCACCATATTCACCATAGAGAGCACCATAGTGAAAAGCTTTGCAATGGGAAAAAAAAGAGTTGAGGTCGTCCCTCCTCATTTCGGTCCGTTTGGTTTCATTGATGCCCAGTGACATTGTGTCTCAGAGACGGGTCGGGCACAGCACCAACACCAGCGTCAACGACCCCAACATTCCTCACGCCTACGGGAATCAGGTCGGGAAGGAGGTCAGGGATCCATAAATACCCAATGTGCACCTTCCTGTGTTTTGTCACAGGGGTGCTGTTTCTGACGGGGCGGCGCTGAATATCGGCCCACGCTGGGAAAGACACGGGCCCCCCCCCCGACCACTGCCCTGTGAATCGGACCACTCAGAGTGTGTGTGTGTGTGTGTGTGTGTGTGTGTGTGTGTGTGTGTGTGTGTGTGTGTGTGTGCGTGGTACGGGATTGCCAACAGACTGGAACAGCACCTCGCATCATGTTCTGGGCTTCAAAGTCGGGGTCAGGCTGAGTCCAGTTGGCGAGGGTGGCGAGGGTGGCAGAGAGATGAATCGCCCTGGCAACGCACACATCTCAGTAAAACACCATGTACCTGCTGCCTCCCTCCCTGTCTGTCTGTCTGACCCAGCATTAACCTCCCTGTCTGTCTGTCTGACCCAGCATTAACCTCCCTGTCTGACCAAGCATTAACCTCCCTGTCTGTCTGTCTGTCTGTCTGACACAGCATTAACCTCCCTGTCTGACACAGCATTAACCTCCCTGTCTGACCCAGCATTAACCTCCCTGTCTGTCTGTCTGTCTGACCCAGCATTAACCTCCCTGTCTGACCCAGCATTAACCTCCCTGTCTGACCCAGCATTAACCTCCCTGTCTGTCTGTCTGTCTGTCTGACCCAGCATTAACCTCCCTGTCTGACCCAGCATTAACCTCCCTGTCTGACCCAGCATTAACCTCCCTGTCTGACCCAGCATTAACCTCCCTGTCTGACCCAGCATTAACCTCCCTGTCTGTCTGTCTGACCCAGCATTAACCTCCCTGTCTGACCCAGCATTAACCTCCCTGTCTGACCCAGCATTAACCTCCCTGTCTGACACAGCATTAACCTCCCTCCCTCCCTCCCTCCCTCCCTCCCTCCCTCCCTCCCTCCCTCCCTCCCTCTCTGTCTGTCTGTCTGTCTGTCTGTCTGTCTGACACAGCATTAACCTCCCTCCCTCCATCCCTCCCTCCCTCCCTCCTTGTCTGTCTGTCTGTCTGACCCAGCATTAACCTGTCTGTCTGTCTGTCTGTCGGTCTGTCGGTCTGTCGGTCTGTCGGTCTGTCTGTCTGTCGGTCTGCTGTCTGCTGTCTGAGACCTGGGACCACTGGGTTCTCTCTGTGGTCTGATGGTATGAGACCACTGGGTTCTCTCTGTGGTCTGAGACCTGGGACCACTGGGTTCTCTCTGTGGTCTGAGACCTGGGACCACTGGGTTCTCTCTGTGGTCTGAGACCTGGGACCACTGGGTTCTCTCTGAGGTCTGAGACCTGGGACCACTGGGTTCTCTCTGTGGTCTGAGACCTGGGACCACTGGGTTCTCTCTGTGGTCTGAGACCTGGGACTACTGGGTTCTCTCTGTGTTCTTCTCACAGGAACCATAGCAAGAGATGGCAAACTGAGGGCAAATTGTCAACCTCTCTCACGTATTGAAGACTAGATCAAATGGGCCGCCATGACCCCAAAATGTGATTGATTTGATTGGACGCTCTGGCTAGGAGACCCTTATGCGATTACATCTTTGTTCAATTAGCAATGATTTGGGGGTGAAATGTCATAATCGTTCAATGGTCATCACTCATTTTGTCATCACTCATTTTGTCATCAATTCCATGTGGGTGACATCATGTGATTTTCAGAACACAAGCCGATACGATGGAATTCAACCTTTCAACGAGGGGTCAGAGTGCAGACTGACGGAGCAAATACTGCACATACATGAGACTCTTGACATGGGACTGAGTGGGCTAGCATGTACACACACACCATATACACACACACACACACACACACACAATACACACCCCATATACATAAACACACACACCATATACACACACACGCACACACACACACACACACACACACACACACACACACACACACACACACACACACCATATACATACACACACACACACACACACACACACACACACACACACACACACACACACACACACACACACACACACCATATACATATACACACACACACACACACACACACACACACACACACACACACACACACACACACAGAGAGACAGAGACAGAGACAGACAAAGACAGAGAGAGACAGAGACAGAGACAGAGACAGAGAGAGGGAGAGAGACAGAGACAGAGAGAGAGAGAGAGAGGTGAGAGACAAACAACAACACGAAGAATGATCTATCCAAAATGGAGATGTATGGGTAAACCACTTCTCTAATATTTTTGGCTCTATAACAAAGAATAAAGAGCAAAAACATGATCAAATACAGATCTTAGAATCAACTATTAAAGACTACCAGAACCCACTGGATTCTCCAACTACCTTGAATGAGCTACAGGACAAAATAAAAACTCTCCAACCCAAAAAGGCCTGTGGTGTTGATGGTATCCTCAATGAAATTATGAAATATACAGACAACAAATTACAATTGGCTATACTAAAACGCTTCAACATCATCCTTAGCTCTGGCATCTTCCCCAATATTTGGAACCAAGGACTGATCACCCCAATCCACAAAGGTGGAGACAAATTTGACCCCAATAACTACCGTGGAATATGCGTCAACAGTAACCTTGGGGAAATCCTCTGCATTATCATTAACAGCAGACTCGCACATTTCCTCAATGAAAACAATGTACTTAGAAAATGTCAACTTGGCTTTTTACCAAATTACCGTAAACAGACCATGTATTCACCCTGCACACCCTAATTGACAACCAAACAAACCAAAACAAAGGCAAAGTCTTCTCATGCTTTGTTGATTTAAAAAAAAACTTAGACTCAATTTGGCATGAGGGTCTGCTATACAAACTGATGGAAAGTGGTGTTGGGGGTAAAACATACGACATTATAAAATTAATGTACACAAACAACAAGTGTGTGGTTAAAACTGGCAAAAAACACACACATTTCTTCCCTCTGGGCCGTGGGGTGAGACAGGGATGCAGCTTAAGCCCCACCCTCTTCAACATACAGTGGGGAGAACAAGTATTTGATACACTGCCGATTTTGCAGGTTTTCCTACTTACAAAGCATGTAGAGGTCTGTAATTTTTATCATAGGTTACACTTCAACTGTGAGAAATGGAATCTAAATTTTTAAAAAGTCCAGAAAATCACATTGTATGATTAAGTCATTAATTTGCATTTTATTGCATGACATAAATATTTGATCACCTACCAACCAGTAAGAATTCCGGCTCTCACAGACCTGTTAGTTTTTCTTTAAGAAGCCCTCCTGTTCTCCACTCATTACCTGTATTAACTGCACCTGTTTGAACTAGTTACCTGTATAAAAGACACCTGTCCACACACTCAATCAAACAGACTCCAACCTCTCCACAATGACCAGAGAGCTGTGTAAGGACATCTGGGTTAAAAATTGTAGACCTGCACAAGGCTGGGATGGGCTACAGGACAATAGGCAAGCAGCTTGGTGAGAAGGCACCAACTGTTGGCGCAATTATTAGAAAATGGAAGAAGTTCAAGATGACGGTCAATCACCCTCGGTCTGGGGCTCCATGCAAGATCTCACCTTGTGGGGCATCAGTGATCATGAGGAAGGTGAGGGATCAGCCCAGAACTACACGGCAGGACCTGGTCAATGACCTAAAGAGAGCTGGGACCACAGTCTCAAAGAAAACCATTTGTAACACACTACGCCGTCATGGATTAAAATCCTGCAGCGCACGCAAGGTCCCCCTGCTCAAGCCAGCGCATGTCCAGGCCCGTCTGAAGTTTGCCAATGACCATCTGGATGAGGAGAGGAGGAATGGGAGCAGGTCATGTGGTCTGAGGAGACAAAAATAGAGCTTTTTGGTATAAACTCCACTCGCCGTGTTTGGAGGAAGAAGAAGGATGAGTACAACTCCAAGAACACCATCCCAACCGTGAAGCATGGAGGTGGAAACATCATTCTTTGGGGATGCTTCTCTGCAAAGGATACAGGACGACTGCACCGTATTGAGGGAAGGATGGATGGGGCCATGTATCGCAAGATCTTGGCCAACAACCTCCTTCCCTCAGTAAGAGCATTGAGGATGGGTGGTGGCTGGGTCTTCCAGCATGACAACGACCCAAAACACACAGCCAGGGCAACTAAGGAGTGGCTCCGTAAGAAGCATCTCAAGGTCCTGGAGTGGCCTAGCCAGTCTCCAGACCTGACCACAATAGAAAATCTATGGAGGGAGCTGAAAGTCTGTATTGCCCAGCGACAGCCCCGAAACCTGAAGGATCTGGAGAAGGTATGTATGGAGGAGTGGGCCAAAATCCCTGCAGCAGTGTGTGCAAACCTGGTCAAGAACTACAGAAAACGTATGATCTCTGTAATTGCAAACAAAGGTTTCTGTACCAAATATTAAGTTCTGCTTTTCTGATGTATCAAATACTTATGTCATGCAATAAAATGCAAATGAATGACTTAAAAGTCATACAATGTGATTTTCTGGATTTTTGTTTTAGATTCCGTCTCTCACAGTTGAAGTGTACCTATGATAAAAATTACAGACCTCTACATGCTTTGTAAGTGGGAAAACCTGATGAATCGGCAGTGTATCAAATACTTGACAAGGCAAGAAGGGCATTCTATGCCATCAAAAGGAACATAAAATTCAACATTTCAATTAGGATTTGGCTAAAAATACTTGAATCAGTCATAGAGCCCATTGCCCTTTATGGTTGTGAGGTCTGGGGTCCGCTAACCAACCAAGACTTCACAAAATGGGACAAACACCAAATTGAGTCTCTGCATGCAGAATTCTGCAAAAATATCTTCTGTGTACAACGTAAAACACCAAATAATGCATGCAGAGCAGAATTAGGCCGATACCCACTAATTATCAAAATCCAGAAAAGAGATGTTAAATTCTATAACCACCTAAAAGGAAACGATTCACAAACCTTCCATAACAAAACCATCACCTACAGAGAGATGAACCTGGAGAAGAGTCCCCTTAGCAAGCTGGTCCTGGGGCTCTGTTCACAAACACAAACACACCCTACAGAGCCCCAGGACATCAACACAATTAGACACAACCAAATCATGAGAAAACAAAAAGATAATTACTTTACACATTGGAAAGAATTAACAAAAAAACAGAGCAAACTAGAATGCTATTTGGCCCTAAACAGAGAGTACACAGTGGCAGAACACCTGACCACTGTGACTGACCCAAACTTAAGGAAAGCTTTCGCTATGTACAGACTCAGTGAGCATAGCCTTGCTCTTGAGAAAGGCCGCCGTAGGCAGACATGGCTCTCAAGAGAAGACAGGCTATGTGCTCACTGCCCACAAAATGAGGTGGAAACTGAGCTGCACGTCCTAACCTCCTGCCCAATGTATGACCATATTAGAGACACATATTTCCCTCAGATTACACAGATCCACAAAGAAATTGAAAACAAACCCAATTTGTCCCATATCTACTGGGTGAAATTCCACAGTGTGCCATCACAGCAGCAAGATTTGTGACCTGTTGCCACAAAAAAAGGGCAACCAGTGAAGAACAAACACCATTGTAAATACAACCCATATTTTTGCTTATTTATTTTCCCTTGTGTACCTTAACCATTTGTACATTGTTACAACACTGTATATATATGTATAATATGACATTTGTAATGTCTTTATTGTTTTGAAACGTCTGTATGTGTAATGTTTACTGTTAATTTTTATTGTTTATTTCACTTTTGTATATTATCTACCTCACTTGCTTTGGCAGTGTTAACACATGTTTCCCATGACAATAAAGCCCCCTGAATTGAATTGAATTGAATTGAGAGAGAGACAGAGAGAGAGAGAGACAGAGAGAGAGAGAGAGAGACATAGAGAGAGACAGACAGACATAGAGAGAGACAGACAGAGAGGCACAGAGAGAGACAGACAGAGAGAGATAAAGAGAGAGAGAGAGAGAGAGAGAGAGACAGAGAGAGACAGAGAGAGAGAGAGAGAGAGACAGCGAGAGAGAGACAGAGGGAGAGACATAGAGAGAGACAGAGAGTGAGACATTGAGAGAGAGACAGAGAGTGAGACATAGAGAGAAAAACATAGAGAGAGAGAGAGAGACAGAGACAGAGACAGAGAGTGAGACATAGAGAGAGAGACAGAGTGAGACATAGAGAGAGACAGAGAGTGAGACATAGAGAGAGAGACAGAGTGAGAGATAGAGAGAGAGACAGAGAGAGAGAGCTCTGATTACTGAATACCTAATCTAACTATTCCTGGTACTCTACTACTTACAACCACTACTACCCTCTCTGTGACATGTGACAGTGTTTCACTATGCCCCGAGAGAGAGGGGAGAAACCAGACACTGTTCACCTCTCCCTACCGCCTGCTCCTCACCCCTCTCCTCCCCTCACCCGCTCTCCTCCCCCTCCCCTCCCCCCTCTCCTCCCCCCTCCCCTCACCCCCTCTCCTCACCCCATCTCCTCAACCCTCCCCTCACCCCCTCTCCTCACCCCATCTCCTCACCCCCTCTCCTCAACCCTCTCCTCAACCCCTCTCCTCCCCCTCCCGTCCCTTCCCCCCTCCCCTCACCCCCTCTCCTCACCCCCTCTCCTCCCCCTCTCCTCACTCCCTCTCCTCCCCCTCTCCTCACCCCCTCTCCTCACCTATTTTTGACCAGTGTGCCCTCCAGGTAACTGGCAAAATAAAGGAAACACTTGAGTAAATCACGGACACAAAGTATTGTATATTGAAAGCAAGGTGTTTCCACAATAGGTGTGACTCCTGAGTTAATTAAGCAATTAACATCACATCATCTTTAGGGTCACGTATATAAACATTCCCAGTTGCCCATTATTTTGTCTTCCACGGCTAGAAGAAGAGATCTCAGTGACTTTGATAGAGGGATCTGAAAGGACAACAGGGGGTATAAACAACGATCTATATAAACCCTGGATTGTTATTGGTATGTATTGGCCAATGAGAGGCTTAGAAGTCACCGGTCGGCCATATTGCCACTCCTCAGTAGGAACAGTCCTTCATAGGAATTAATGGAATTCTACAGTATTTAAATGTAATGTTTCAAGGACAAAATGACATGTATTTAAGTATTTTTTTTATTGTTGTCATGGAGACAGTAACATTAACAATCTCCCAAAAAATTCTACTTTAAGGAATTTTTTACAAATGATTTTGATTTGTGTGTTTCCTTTATTTTGGCAGCTACCGTTTCTGACCAGGGTCCATAGGGGCCATTCTATAGGGAACAGACAGCCGGCCCCGCCCCCCTGGCCACGCCCCCCGCCTGCGTACACCAGTCAGATGTTGACCCAATTCATTCATGTGTCGTCCCGTTGCTGACGCAGCCTAATGTAGCCTATTGCTGGTGGGTCCGTCCAGGGGGCTCGGCGCGGAGGAGCTAACACTCAGCCAAACTGTTATGTGTGTCTGGGAGTAACTGAACCTGAGAGGGTTGCTATACTCTACCCTGCTTCCAAAACAGCTGTATGGTAACGACCTGAAATCCTCTACTCTCCTCAGTCCCCGTGACACCCTCCTATACCAACACTCCAACCTTACCAGCTCCCCCATACCATCCCTGCCCCCACAAGCCACCACTCGTGGACCCCCCCCCCGCCATCCTGTGCCCCCATACCACATCGCCCCCCACAAGCCACCACTCGCTCCGAACATTCAACCGCTCGCTTCCCCCTAACCACACTGGCAGCTCATACACTTGCCATGTGTCTGTGTGTGTGTGTCTGTGTGTGTTTGTGTGTGTGATGAGTGTGTGTTCGCGGTGTGTGATCTGTGAGGTGGCACGTCTAACAGAGCTCTAACAGAGCTGACAGAGGGAAGACATTGTTTCCATACTTGCTGCGTCTACTTTAGGGGAGGCTCCATAAACAACTCTGTTTTGGTAACAATGTCCTGATTAGATTTCTGTGCTGCTCTGCTGGAGAACGGCCCAGTGTCATCACTCCTGATAACTATTGCATTAGAGAGGGAGATGGTATTACTGCTTTTAACTGGGCTGGGAACGTTCAGCTGCCCTGAATACCCAGCATTCCACACTGAACAGTGGTGGTGGAAGACAGTGGAGTCACACACACACACACACACGCGCACGCACACACGCACACACGCACGCACGCACGCACGCACACACACACACACACGCTCCCAGCCTCAGCTCAGGTTACCAGACTCAGAATAGATAATAGTTATAGATAATAACAGTAGAACACAGCAGGGCTGTCTGTCTGCCAGTAGATGCTGTCTGCCAGTAGATGCTGTCTGTCTGCCAGTAGATGCTGTCTGTCTGCCAGTAGATGCTGTCTGCCAGTAGATGCTGTCTGTCTGCCAGTAGATGCTGTCTGTCTGCCAGTAGATGCTGTCTGTCTGCCAGTAGATGCTGTCTGTCTGCCAGTAGATGCTGTCTGACTGCCAGTAGATGCTATGTGTTGAGTTATAGATTATAAAAGTAGAACACAGCAGGGCCAGTAGATGCTGTCTGTCTGCCAGTAGATGCTGTCTGCCAGTAGATGCTGTTTGACAGTAGATGCTGTGTGTTGAGTTATAGATAATAACAGTAGAACACAGCAGGGCTAGTAGATGCTGTCTGCCAGTAGATGCTGTCTGCCAGTAGATGATGTCTGTCTGCCAGTAGATGCTGTCTGACAGTAGATGCTATTTGACAGTAGATGCTGTCTGCCAGTAAATGCTGTCTGACAGTAGATGCTATCTGACAGTAGATGCTGTCTGCCAGTAGATGCTGTCTGTCTGCCAGTAGATGCTGTCTGCCAGTAGATGCTGTCTGCCAGTAGATGCTGTCTGCCAGTAGATGATGTCTGTCTGACAGTAGATGCTGTCTGACAGTAGATGCTGTCTGACAGTAGATGCTGTCTTACAGTAGATGCTATCTGCCAGTAGATGCTGTCTGCCGCCAGTAGATGCTGTCTGCCGCCAGTAGATGCTGTCTGACAGTAGATGCTGTCTGACAGTAGATGTTGTCTGACAGTAGATGCTATCTGCCAGTAGATGCTGTCTGCCAGTAGATGCAGTCTGACAGCCAGTAGATGCTGTCTGACTGCCAGTAGATGCTATGTGTTGAGTTATAGATTATAAAAGTAGAACACAGCAGGGCCAGTAGATGCTGTCTGTCTGCCAGTAGATGCTGTCTGCCAGTAGATGCTGTTTGACAGTAGATGCTGTGTGTTGAGTTATAGATAATAACAGTAGAACACAGCAGGGCTAGTAGATGCTGTCTGCCAGTAGATGCTGTCTGCCAGTAGATGATGTCTGTCTGCCAGTAGATGCTGTCTGACAGTAGATGCTATTTGACAGTAGATGCTGTCTGCCAGTAAATGCTGTCTGACAGTAGATGCTGTCTGACAGTAGATGCTGTCTGCCAGTAGATGCTGTCTGTCTGCCAGTAGATGCTGTCTGCCAGTAGATGCTGTCTGCCAGTAGATGCTGTCTGCCAGTAGATGATGTCTGTCTGACAGTAGATGCTGTCTGACAGTAGATGCTGTCTGACAGTAGATGCTGTCTTACAGTAGATGCTATCTGCCAGTAGATGCTGTCTGCCGCCAGTAGATGCTGTCTGCCGCCAGTAGATGCTGTCTGACAGTAGATGCTGTCTGACAGTAGATGCTGTCTGACAGTAGATGTTGTCTGACAGTAGATGCTATCTGCCAGTAGATGCTGTCTGCCAGTAGATGCAGTCTGACAGTAGATGCTGTCTGACAGTAGATGCTGTCTGACAGTAGATGCTGTCTGCCAGTAGACTCTGACAGTAGACTCTGTGTGTCGAGTTAGATAATAACACTGTAAGCGATGATCCAGTTGGTGGGGTAGTTTCCAGGGATCATCTAAATTCCAGGTAATTACTTAAAAATCTGGGGTAAACTGCCAAAAACATTCAACATCCTCGGGTTTCTATGGTTTTGTGTGAGAATACAAGACTCTTAGTAACATGAGCACAGAAATTATTCTGTATGAATTTCATTCCTGGAATTAGTTTGGGCCATAATTCTAATCTCTGTCTAACGCTCTAGGGTTTTTAATGATCCCATGTATAGTAACTGTTAGTGCAGAGGGTTTACCTACTGTATCGACTAGTGGTTCCCAACCAGGGGTACTAGGAGGGGGGACTTGGCCAGTCCACAGGGGGTACATGAGAAGACTCATAACACCATAAGCCTACTGGTAAAATGAGAACGAATCAAATTGAATGTTATTGGTCACATACACGTGTTCAGCAGATGTTAATGGGAGTGTAGCGAAAAGCTTGTGTTTCTAGCTCCGATAGTGTAGTAATATCTAACATGTAATATCTAACAAATTACACAACATACAGTGGGGCAAAAGTATTTAGTCAGACACCAATTGTGCAAGTTCTCCCACTTATTAAAAAGATGAGAGAGGCCTGTAATTTTCATCATAGGTACACTTCAACTATGACAGTCAATATGAGAAAAAAAATCCTGAAAATCCCATTGTAGGATTTTTAATTTATTTATTGGCAAATTATGGTGGAAAATAAGTATTTGGTCACCTACAAACAAGCAAGATTTCTGGCTCTCACAGACCTGTAACTTCTTCTTTAAGAGGCTCCTCTGTCCTCCACTCGTTACCTGTATTAATAGCACCTGTTTGAACTTGTTATCAGTATAAAAGACACCTGTCCACAACCTCAAACAGTCACACTCCAAACTCCACTACGGCCAAGACCAAAGAGCTGTCAAAGGACACCAGAAACAAAATTGTAGACCTGCACCAGGCTGGGAAGACTGAATCTGCAATAGGTAAGCAGCTTGGTTTGAAGAAATCAACTGTGGGAGCAATTATAAGGAAATGGAAGAGACCACTGATAATCTCCCTCGATCTGGGGCTCCACGCAAGATCTCACCCTAGAATCCCAGAACCACACAGGGGGGATCTAGTGAATGACCTGCAGAGAGCTGGGACCAAAGTAACAAAGCCTACCATCAGTAACACACTACGCCGCCAGGGACTCAAATCCTGCAGTGCCAGACGTGTCCCCCTGCTTAAGCCAGTACATGTCCAGGCCCGTCTAAAGTTTGCTAGAGAGCATTTGGATGATCCAGAAGAAGATTGGGAGAATGCCATATGGTCAGATGAAACCAAAATATAACTTTTTGGTAAAAACTCAACTCGTCGTGTTTGGAGGACAAATAATGCTGAGTTGCATCCAAAGAACACCATACCTACTGTGAAGCATGGGGGTGGAAACATCATGCTTTGGGGCTTTTTTTCTGCAAAGGGACCAGGACGACTGATCCGTGTAAAGGAAAGAATGAATGGGGCCATGTATCGTGAGATTTTGAGTGAAAACCTCCTTCCATCAGCAAGGGCATTGAAGATGAAACGTGGCTGGGTCTTTCAGCATGACAATGATCCCAAACACACCGCCCGGGCAACGAAGGAGTGGCTTCGTAAGAAGCATTTCAAGGTCCTGGAGTGGCCTAGCCAGTCTCCAGATCTCAACCCCATAGAAAATCTTTGGAGGGAGTTGAAAGTCCGTGTTGCACAGCAACAGCCCCAAAACATCACTGCTCTAGAGGAGATCTGCATGGAGGAATGGGCCAAAATACCAGCAACAGTGTGTGAAAACCTGGTGAAGACTTACAGAAAACGTTTGACCTCTGTCATTGCCAACAAAGGGTATATAACACAGTATTGAGATCAACTTTTGTTATTGACCAAATACTTATTTTCCACCATAATTTGCAAATCAATTCATAAAAAATCCTACAATGTGATTTTCTGGATTTTTTTTCCTCATTTTGTCTGTCATAGTTGACGTGTACCTATGATGAAAATTACAGGCCTCTCTCATCTTTTTAAGTGGGAGAACTTGCACAATTGGTGGCTGACTAAATACTTTTTTTGCACCACAGTATCCCAATACACATAAATCTAAGTAAAGGAATGGATTTAAGAATATATAAATATGTGGACGAGTAATGTCAGCGTGGCATAGACTAAGATACAGTAGAATAGGATAGAATACAGTATATATACACAGTATATAACAGGCTACAGAGTGGCATAGACTAAGATACAGTAGAATAGGATAGAATACAGTATATATACACAGTATATAACAGGCTACAGAGTGGCATAGACTAAGATACAGTAGAATAGAATAGAATACAGTATATATACACAGTATATAACAGGCTACTTCAGGGGTTCTCCGGGCAGAAGCAGAATGCACTCGTTGACACAGTAACCCAAATAGGTTGGGAACCACTGCTACAGATAATACACATCAACACAAGGAGATAAAACACTATATTATATATTTGACCAGAGGGCTTTGGGCCCTGGTACAGGAAGTACACTAGATAGGGTTTAAGGTACCATTGGGGACACAACTCTCGACGTCCTCCCTGTGATGCAGTAGCTCTTCTTCTCTTCTCCAGGGACGGGTTCTAAGGTTCCGTCAGGTTTTCATTAGGGAACCGCACATAAGTCTTTGAAGCGGGAACTCGAGCCAGAACAATCTTCGATTTAATTTCCTGAGTTTTGCCCCATTTAACAACTCCTACAAAAGTCAGAGCTCTTTAACAGAGTTTAGAAAATAAAAACATTTTAATGTTGTTTTTTTATGTTTCTGGATGCAGGCCCATTTCGCTGGCTCGTTGTGGCAGCAGTGTACAGAGCGGCTGTGTTCCAAAAGGCCCTCTATTCCCTATAAAGTGCACTACTTTTTGACCAGAGCCCAACGGGAGGGAATGGTCCAAAGTAGTGCAATATATAGGGAACAGGGGGCCGTTTGGAATGCACTCGTGGGTCCCTGTCTTAGCTGGTTGGGTTAGAGAGAGAACTGAGAGACCGGGGATTCCGGTTGGGAAGTTCCTGTCAGTTGCCTCAGTATGTCTACAAGGACATCCAGGCCAGCTGCAACAGGACATACCCACCATCACCTCTCTCTAGGCCAGCTGCAACAGGACATTCCCTCCTCTCCTCTCCTCTCCTCTCCTCTCCTCTCCTCTCCTCTCCTCTCCTCTCCTCTCCTCTCCCCTCCCCTCCCCTCCCCTCCCCTCTCCTCTCCTCTCCTCTCCTCTCCTCCCAGTAGTTGTGTAACCCTGTAGGTACTACACATACATACAAGCCTTCTGACATCACATAGAACTGTCCTACTCTAATCTAACAAAAAACAAATCACTGTAAATCGCAAGATTGTGAGATTTATTGTAATTGTTTGACATGAACGCCATGGGAACGATGCTAGACCACGATAAGGCTTTGACAGACAGTTTCCCTTCGGTGATAAGGCTGAGAGGGGATCTATTGTATCTCTTATCTGGTTAGGAAGCGGCTGTCATACTCACAGCTCCTCAAGGAAGTGAAGGTTGGAGAGGGCACCGGAGGACAACAGGGTCAGGTTGTTCATACTCAGATCACTGTGGAAAGAAGAGAGAGGGAGGAGAGAGGGAGAGAGGGAGAGAGGGAAAGAGAGAGAGAGAGAGAGAGAGAGAGAGAGAGAGAGAGAGGGAAAGAGAGAGAGAGGGGAAGGAGAGAGAGAGAAAGAGAGAGAGAAAGAGGGGAAGGAGAGAGAGAGAAAGAGAGAGAGAAAGAGGGGAAGGGGAGAGAGAGGCAGAAATAGAGATAGAAGAGAGAGGGTGGAGAGAGAGAGAGAGAGAGAGAGAGAGAGAGGGAAAGAGAGAGAGGGGAAGGAGAGAGAGAGAAAGAGAGAGAGAAAGAGGGGAAGGGGAGACAGAGGCAGAAATAGAGATAGAAGAGAGAGGGTGGAGAGAGAGAGAGAGAGAGAGAGAGAGAGAGAGAGGGAAAGAGAGAGAGGGGAAGGAGAGAGAGAGAAAGAGAGAGAGAAAGAGGGGAAGGGGAGAGAGAGGCAGAAATAGAGATAGAAGAGAGAGAGAGAGAGATTAACATTACAGATCACAACACTTTTCCAGCTGTTCTGTTTATGTATTGAGAACTGAAACATCATGTGACTAAGCTCCAAAAGTTGAGTGAAACTGTTAAAATGCGACAATTTAAATCGTTCGTTTCCCCCCCAACTCATAATTTCAGCAAATTTTCCACTGTCAGTTATACGTCTTTATTCTGTGGGTGTTGGATTTCTGGAAGAGTGCAAGAATACAGCTGTGCTGTGCTGAGGTCACACACACACACACACACACACACACACGCCCCGGAGATGACAGCAGCTCAGCGTACTACATGTTGTAACCTAGTATGTTCACATGGTTTAGCAATATCTCCAAGGTTTCCCTTCCTCAGCGCAGCGATCTACTAAATCTCACCCCCCCCCCGTCCCCCCGTCCCCTTATCTCAGAGTTCAACAGAGCCAGGTGGAGTTCATCCAGAAGCCCCAGAACAAACACCTGACTGTACAGTCCGATCCCTCCACTTCACACCACATCAAAGGGAGCGGCGAGGGGAAGGAGAAAGGGGGAGGAGTCAACACAACACCTTGATGAGATACATACACATCCGACACTAAGACAGAGGGGAACACATTCCCTTCAAAGGGAACGACAAGGGGAAGGAGAAAGGGGGAGGAGTCAACACAACACCTTGATGAGATACATACACATCCGACACTAAGACAGAGGGGAACACATTCCCTCCAAAGGGAACGGCCAGGGGAAGGAGAAAGGGGGGAGGAGTCAACACAACACCTTGATGAGATACATACACATCCGACACTAAGACAGAGGGGAACACATTCCCTTCAAAGGGAACGGCCAGGGGAAGGAGAAAGGGGGAGGAGTCAACACAACACCTTGATGAGATACATACACATCCGACACTAAGACAGAGGGGAACACATTCCCTTCAAAGGGAACGGCCAGGGGAAGGAGAAAGGGGGGAGGAGTCAACACAACACCTTGATGAGATACATACACATCCGACACTAAGACAGAGGGGAACACATTCCCTTCAAAGGGAACGGCCAGGGGAAGGAGAAAGGGGGAGGAGTCAACACAACACCTTGATGAGATACATACACATCCGACACTAAGACAGAGGGGAACACATTCCCTTCAAAGGGAACGGCCAGGGGAAGGAGAAAGAGGAAGGAGTCAACACAACACCTTGATGAGATACATACACATCCGACACTAAGACAGATGGGAACACATTCCCTTGGCAGGAAGCTGGGGACTGAGGAGGGTCAACACTGACTGGCCTGACAGGACAGGGGGGCACTGTGCAGTCAGTGGACCTGGGATAGAGTGGCACCTGGACAGCTCCCTATTCCCTATATATAGTGCACTAGGGCCCATAGGACTCTGGTCTAAAGCAGTGCACTACAAAGGGGATAGAGGTGTCGTTTGGGACATATTAAGTACAGCAGGGCAGTGAAGTGACACCAACAGGGGTCTTAACAGAAACCTCTGTCAATGCTACAAAACAGCTCTCGGACCAACCGTGTGTGTGGCTGAGTGAGTGAGGCTGTGGGTGTGTGTGGCTGAGTGTGTGTGTGTGTGTGTGTGTGTGTGTGTGTGTGTGTGTGTGTGTGTGGCTGAGTGTGTGAGGCTGTGGGTGTGTGTGGCTGAGGGTGTGTGTGGCTGAGTGTATGTGGCTGAGTGTGTGTGTGTGTGTGTGTGTGTGTGTGTGTGTGTGTGTGTGTGTGTGTGTGTGTGTTAACCTGCAGCCTCCACGGCCGTGGGAACTAAACTGTAAACCATCGTCTTTCAGACTTCTAGGAGTTGTAAGTCTCTGTCCCAAAAGACTCCCTATTCCCTATATAGTGCACTACTTTAGACCAGGGCCCTATTCCCTATATAGTGCACTACTTTAGACCAGAGCCCTATTCCCTATATAGTGCACTACTTTAGACCAGGGCCCTATTCCCTATATAGTGCACTACTTTAGACCAGAGCCCTATTCCCTATATAGTGCACTACTTTAGACCAGAGCCCTATTCTCTATATAGTGCACTACTTTAGACCAGAGCCCAATTCCCTATATAGTGCACTACTTTAGACCAGAGCCCTATTCCCTATATAGTGCACTACTTTAGACCAGAGCCCTATTCCCTATATAGTGCACTACTTTAGACCAGAGCCCTATTCCCTATATAGTGCACTACTTTAGACCAGAGCCCTATTCCCTATATAGTGCACTACTTTAGACCAGAGCCCTATTCCCTATATAGTGCACTACTTTAGACCAGAGCCAATGGGCCCTGGTCAAAAGTAGTGCACCTTATAGAGTGCCATTTGGGATACACCATGAGATTCAGAATAGTTTTCAGATAAGAGTTAGTCAGAGTAATGGGTAGACAGGACAGTATATCAGGGCCTTTAGATAAGAGTTAGTCAGAGTAATGGGTAGACAGGACAGTATATCAGGGCCTTTAGATAAGAGTTAGTCAGAGTAATGGGTAGACAGGACAGTATATCAGGGCCTTTAGATAAGAGTTAGTCAGAGTAATGGGTAGACAGGACAGTATATCAGGGCCTTTAGATAAGAGTTAGTCAGAGTGAGGGGTGGACAGGACAGTATATCAGGGCCTTTAGATAAGAGTTAGTCAGAGTAATGGGTAGACAGGACAGTATATCAGGGCCTTTAGATAAGAGTTAGTCAGAGTAATGGGTAGACAGGACAGTATATCAGGGCCTTTAGATAAGAGTTAGTCAGAGTGAGGGGTGGACAGGACAGTATATCAGGGCCTTCAGCTACGCCAATGAAAACAAATCAATGAAATCAACAGAAAAGAACTCCCAAAGAGACAAAGGCCTTGACTGAACAATCGTTAAATGACAGCATCTGTAATACCAAGAGGAGGAACACACACATGGTTCTGAGCTCCTCCGGTCACTAAACCAACACAACTGGGCTTGCAATTTACACAGAGTCAACAACAACAACCATGTCAGGAATAAACACACAACTACCTGTCCACAACCACAGATGGACTGTTACACAGTCAAATGTTGTACCACTCTCTTTCTATCATTAACAGTTGATTTGGTCCATCTCATTATCTAGATAGTCTTTGAGAAGCTGAAGTGTCCATCTAATTATCTAGATAGTCTTTGAGAAGCTGAAGTGTCCATCTAATTATCTAGATAGACTATGAGAAGCTGAAGTGTCCATCTAATTATCTAGATAGACTATGAGAAGCTGAAGTGTCCATCTAATTATCTAGATAGTCTTTGAGAAGCTGAAGTGTCCATCTAATTATCTAGATAGACTATGAGCAGCTGAAGTGTCCATCTAATTATCTAGATAGTCTCTGAGAAGCTGAAGTGTCCATCTAATTATCTAGATAGTCTATGAGAAGCTGAAGTGTCCATCTAATTATCTAGATAGTCTTTGAGAAGCTGAAGTGTCCATCTAATTATCTAGATAGACTATGAGAAGCTGAAGTGTCCATCTAATTATCTAGATAGTCTTTGAGAAGCTGAAGTGTCCATCTAATTATCTAGATAGTCTTTGAGAAGCTGAAGTGTCCATCTAATTATCTAGATAGTCTTTGAGAAGCTGAAGTGTCCATCGAATTATCTAGATAGTCTCTGAGAAGCTGAAGTGTCCATCTAATTATCTAGATAGTCTTTGAGAAGCTGAAGTGTCCATCTAATTATCTAGATAGTCTTTGAGAAGCTGAAGTGTCCATCTAATTATCTAGATAGTCTCTGAGAAGCTGAAGTGTCCATCTAATTATCTAGATAGACTATGAGCAGCTGAAGTGTCCATCTAATTATCTAGATAGTCTATGAGAAGCTGAAGTGTCCATCTAATTATCTAGATAGTCTTTGAGAAGCTGAAGTGTCCATCTAATTATCTAGATAGTCTATGAGCAGCTGAAGTGTCCATCTAATTATCTAGATAGTCTCTGAGAAGCTGAAGTGTCCATCTAATCATCTAGATAGTCTCTGAGAAGCTGAAGTGTCCATCTAATTATCTAGATAGTCTATGAGAAGCTGAAGTGTCCATCTAATTATCTAGATAGTCTATGAGAAGCTGAAGTGTCCATCTAATTATCTAGATAGTCTCTGAGAAGCTGAAGTGTCCATCTAATTATCTAGATAGACTATGAGCAGCTGAAGTGTCCATCTAATTATCTAGATAGACTATGAGCAGCTGAAGTGTCCATCTAATTATCTAGATAGTCTTTGAGAAGCTGAAGTGTCCATCTAATTATCTAGATAGTCTTTGAGAAGCTGAAGTGTCCATCTAATTATCTAGATAGTCTCTGAGAAGCTGAAGTGTCCATCTAATTATCTAGATAGACTATGAGCAGCTGAAGTGTCCATCTAATTATCTTGATAGACTATGAGCAGCTGAAGTGTCCATATAATTATCTAGATAGTCTTTGAGAAGCTGAAGTGTCCATCTAATTATCTAGATAGTCTTTGAGAAGCTGAAGTGTCCATCTAATTATCTAGATAGTCTCTGAGAAGCTGAAGTGTCCATCTAATTATCTAGATAGTCTCTGAGAAGCTGAAGTGTCCATCTAATTATCTAGATAGTCTCTGAGAAGCTGAAGTGTCCATCTAATTATCTAGATAGACTATGAGAAGCTGAAGTGTCCATCTAATTATCTAGATAGACTAAGAGCAGCTGAAGTGTTCATCTAATTATCTAGATAGTCTCTGAGAAGCTGAAGTGCAGCATTGTGGTTCTGAAACTCCTCTGGGTATGGGGCCAGGCCAACAGCACAGTGTGATTTACAGCTTCCCTGCTTGTTTTAGTTGGAAGGTTGTCAGGTCTGTTGTATTACAGTAGACAGACAGACATACGAGGCAGAGGGACTCAAACCATCTAAATGTGTGTGTCTGAACACAGTGAAATGGCAGGTCATGTGATTTCCAGCTACAGTGGTAGCTTAGCGTACAAGTCACAGCCAATCTACTCTCTCATCACTACACGTGTGGGGTTGTTATTTTGACAACACCACAACAGATGGTAACTAATGATCATTTTTAATTTTTAATTTGATTGGGATCCCCATTAGCTGTTGAAGAAGCAGCTGCTATTCGTCCTGGGATCCCCATTGGCTGTTGAAGAAGCAGCTGCTATCCGTCCTGGGATCCACACAAAACATCGAACATGACAAAATACAGAACACTAATGGAGATGGGCCTTCTGTATGAAATATGAACCCAGCCTGGGGGGCAGGATATTGATTACATGACACAAAGCCACATCACAGTAATCTAATTATAAGTGGTGTTCTATTCCATGTAAAAACCCTAAAGGTTCTGAGCACTTGTGGAAATGTCATATGTCAGTGATAGTGTTTTCGGAAAGTATTCAGACCCCTTGACTTTTTCCACCTTTTGTTACGTTAAAGCCTTATACTAAAATTGCTTTAAAAAAACATTCCCCCCCCCCTCATCAATCTACACACAAAACCCCATAATGACATCACAATACCCCATAATGACATCACAAAACCCCATAATGACATCACAATACCCCATAATGACCAAACAAAAACAGGTTTTTAACTGAAATATAACATCTGCTTAAAAGTTTTCAACTCTTTTCTCGGTACTTTGTTGAAGCACCTTTGGCAGTGATTACAGCCTCGGTGTAACGGCAGATTTCCTCCTCTTTGTCTGAAGAGGAGTAGCAGGGATCGGACCAATACGCCGCATGGTAAGGGTCCGTGTTTTAATAGAAAAGACTGAACACTATGAAATACAAAAACAATAAAGTGAATATAAACAAACACCCACAAACCAACAGTGAAACCCAGGCTACCTAAATATGGTTCTCAATCAGGGACAACGATAAACAGCTGCCTCTGATTGAGAACCATATCAGGCCAAACACAGAAATAGAAAAACATAGAAAAACAAACATAGACTGCCCACCCCAACTCACGCCCTGACCATACTACAATAAAGACAAAACAAAGGAAATAAAGGTCAGAACGTGACAGTCGAGTCTTATTCGGTATGATGCTACACGCTTGACACAACTGTGTTTGGGGAGTTTCTCCCATTCTTCTCTGTAGATCCTCTCAAGATCTGTCCGGTTGGATGGGGAGCGTCGCTGCACAGCTATTTTCTCTCCAGAGATGTTCGATCGGGTTCAAGTCCGGGCTCTGGCTGGCCCACTCAAGGACATTGAGAGACTTGTCCCAAATTCACTCCTGCATTGTCTTGGCTGTGTGCTTAGGGTTGTTGTCCTGTTGGAAGGTGAACCTTCACCCTAGTCTGAGGTCCGGAGCACTCTGGAGGAGGTTTACATCAAGGATCTTTCTGTACATTGCTTGGTTCATCTTTCCCTCGATCCTGACTAGTCTCCTAGTCCCTGTCGCTGAAAAACATCCCCACAGCATGATGCTGCCACCACCACTATTCACCGTAGGGATGGTAACAGGTTTTCTACAGACGTGACACTTGGCATTCAGGCCAAAGAGTTCAATCTTGGTTACATCAGACCAGAGAATCTTGTTTCTCATGGTCTGAGAGTCCTTTAGGTGCCTTTTGGCAAACTCCAAGCAGGCTGTCATGTGCCTTTTACTGAGGAGTGGCTTCCGTCTGGCCAATCTACCATAAAGGCCTGATTGGTGGAGTCCTGCAGAGATGGTTGTCCTTCCGGAAGGTTCTCCCATCTCCACAGAGGAACTCTGGAGCTCTTTCAAAGTGACCATCGGTTTCTTGGTCACCTCCCTGGCCAAGGCCCTTCTCCCCCGATTGCTCAGTTTGGCCGTGCGGCTAACACTAGGGAGAGCCTTGATGGTTCCAAACTTCTTCCATTTAAGAATGATGGAGGCCACTGTGTTCTTGGGGACCTTCAATGCTGCAGACATTTTTTTGGTTGCCTTCCCCAGATCTGTGCCACGACACAATCTTGTCTCAGCGCTCTACGGACAATTTTTTCGACCTTATAACTTGGTTTTTGTTCTGACATGCACTGTCAACTGTGGGACCTTATATAGACAGGTGTGTACCTTTCCAAATCATGTCCAATCAATTAAATTTACCACAGGTTGGACTCCAATCAAGGCTGATCAATGGAAACAGGATCCACCTGAGCTCAATTTCGAGTCTCATAGCAAAGGGTCTGAGTACTTAGATAAATAAGGTATTTCTGATTTTTATTTGTAATAAGTTTGCTAGAATTTCTAACAACTTTTTTTGCTTACTCATTATGGGGTATTGTGATGTCATGAGGTATTGTGATGTCATTATGGGGTATTGTGATGTCATTATGGGGTATTGTGTGTAGATTGGTGAGGGGGGGGGGGAGTATTTCATACCTTTCAGAAAAAGGCTGTAATGGAACAAAATGTGAAAAATGTCCAGGGGTTTGAATACTTTCCAAAGGCACTTCATAAATAAATATGTATGTGTGTGTGTGTGTGTGTGTGTGTGTGTGTATGTGTGTGTGTGTGTATGTGTGTGTGTGTGTGTGTGTGTGTGTGTGTGTGTGTGTGTGTGTGTGTGTGCGTCCGTATGTGTGTGTGTGTGTATGTATGTGTGTGTGTATGTGTGTGTGTATGTGTGTGTGTGTGTGTGTGTATGTGTGTGTATATGTGTGTATGTGTGTGTGTGTATGTGTGTGTATATGTGTATATGTGTGTATGTGTGTGTGTGTGTGTGTGTGTGTGTGTGTGTGTGTGTGTGTGTGTGTGTGTGTCTGTGTACGTACGTGCTTGTGCATGTGTAGGTGCCTGTTTGTGAGTATGTGTGTGCGCTTTTGTGTGTGTGTGTACATGCTTGTGTGTGTAGATCTCGGGGTGTTAGTGAGGGGCCAGAAGGGGGCGGAGGGAGGGGCCACAGCTACTCAGTGTCTTTCCCAAGGGTCTAAAGTATCACACTGATTCTCTCTGAGGAGGAGAGTTACCGACTGATTCTCTCAGTTACCGACTGATTCTCTCTGAGAGTTACCGACTGATTCCCTCTGAGAGTTACAGACTGATTCCCTCTGAGAGCTACAGGGCAGCTGAAACACATAGGGAAGGCTCCCCCCCCCCCCCCCCCCCCCCCCCGACCCCCGCTCTGGAGGACAGTCACTCTTGTCCCGAACACACAGAGAGAGCGGCCCAGCAAAACAAAGGCTGGCTTGTAGCCAGAATACTGGGTGAGTTTGTGTGATACCTATCAATATTGTCTAGCTCCTATTGGCTGAGTGGCTTCACCAATAGATGGAGTCGCCATGTCTGCGATGTGTACAATAGACAAGTGGAGGGGGAAATAGATAGGCCTTCATTAGTTTGACGTAGTTGCTGCAATTAAAAGCACAATGCATCTGCTTTGACTCCAGAGGGGTTTTAGAGCCAGTTGGAGCAGATTGAACCGAACACGGGGGGGCAGATGAGACACACACAGAGCCGCAGTCCAAGACGCAGTCTGTCTGAAAGCCGTGAAAGATGAAAACCCGTAGCGTGTCATAAACATCATTCCAGATATTCATGACATAATCACACAAGTGTTTTCTTTCCATCCAATGCTGTGCGGCCATGACAGATATCACTGAAAAACTCCTGGGATTAACGGAAGGCAAAGGGAGGTTTGATCGGCTGCCAAAACAAACTGCTTGGTGTTTGGTAACACGGGGCTCCCAAAACCCCTCGGCTCCACTCAAGACAATAAAACACCAGGCTTTTAGATGCATCAGGTTTCGATGGGTCATAACAGCAGAATGGTTCTGCACCTGCTGTGCCCGGGCCCGCCCGCCTCTCTATTGCAACTTGTAACATCTGGTATACCTCGTACACACCCACCGTACCCCAACCACCTGTAGCAGGATTAGGGGTACAGTCAGGGCTTGGGGGTAGGGGTTAGGGGTTAGGGGTTAGGGGTACAGTCAGGGCTTGGGGGTAGGGGTTAGGGGTAGGGGTAGGGGTCAGGGGTTAGGGGTTAGGGGTACAGTCAGGGCTTGGGGGTAGGGGTTAGGGGTAGGGGTAGGGGTCAGGGGTTAGGGGTTAGGGGTACAGTCAGGGCTTGGGGGTAGGGGTTAGGGGTACAGTCAGGGCTTGAGGTTAGGGGTTAGGGGTCAGGGGTTAGGGGTACAGTCAGGGCTTGGGGTTAGGGGTTAGGGGTCAGAGGGTTAGGGGGAATGGAAACCCTGGTTGAGTCTAAAATGGCACCCTATTCCCTATTTAGTGCACTACATTTTACCAGGACCCATAGTGTTCCCATAGAGCTCTAGTCAAAAGTAGTGCACTACTGTATATAGAGAATAGTGTTCAGTTTAGGATGTAGACCCCATATGAGTTCCCCTCCACTACTGTATATAGAGAATAGGGTTCAGTTTAGGATGTAGACCCCATATGAGTTCCCCTCCACTACTGTATATAGAGAATATGGTTCAGTTTAGGATGTAGACCCCATATGAGTTCCCCTCCACTACTGTATATAGAGAATAGGGTTCAGTTTAGGATGTAGACCCCATATGAGTTCCCCTCCACTACTGTATATAGAGAATAGAGTTCAGTTTAGGATGCAGACCCCATATGAGTTCCCAGTGCCCCTTACACCACGAAGTATGATGGCCCAGCTCTGGCTCTGATAAAGAGGGTGATGGCCCCGCTCTGGCTCTGATAAAGGGGGTGATGGCCCAGCTCTGGCTCTGATAAGGGGGGTGATGGCCCAGCTCTGGCTCTGATAAGGGGGGTGATGGCCCAGCTCTGGCTCTGATAAGGGGGGTGATGGCCCAGCTCTGGCTCTGATAAGGGGGGTGATGGCCCAGCTCTGATAAGGGGAGGTGATGGCCCAGCTCTGGTTCTGGTAAGGGGGGTGATGGCCCAGCTCTGATAAGGGGAGGTGATGGCCCAGCTCTGGCTCTGGTAAGGGGGGGTGATGGCCCAGCTCTGATAAGGGGAGGTGATGGCCCAGCTCTGGCTCTGGTAAGGGGGGGTGATGGCCCAGCTCTGGCTCTGATAAGGGGGGGTGGGGTGATGGCCCAGCTCTGGTTCTGGTAAGGGGGGTGATGGCCCAGCTCTGATAAGGGGAGGTGATGGCCCAGCTCTGGCTCTGATAAGGGGGGGTGATGGCCCAGCTCTGGTTCTGATAAGGGGGGTGATGGCCCAGCTCTGATAAGGGGAGGTGATGGCCCAGCTCTGGTTCTGGTAAGGGGGGTGATGGCCCAGCTCTGATAAGGGGAGGTGATGGCCCAGCTCTGGCTCTGGTAAGGGGGGGTGATGGCCCAGCTCTGATAAGGGGAGGTGATGGCCCAGCTCTGGCTCTGGTAAGGGGGGGTGATGGCCCAGCTCTGGCTCTGATAAGGGGGGGTGGGGTGATGGCCCAGCTCTGGTTCTGGTAAGGGGGGTGATGGCCCAGCTCTGATAAGGGGAGGTGATGGCCCAGCTCTGGCTCTGATAAGGGGGGGTGATGGCCCAGCTCTGGTTCTGTTAGGGGGGGTGATCGCCCAGCTCTGGTTCTGTTAAGGGGGGTGATGGCCCAGCTCTGATAAGGGGAGGTGATGGCCCAGCTCTGGCTCTGATAAGGGGGGTGATGGCCCAGCTCTGATAAGGGGAGGTGATGGCCCAGCTCTGGCTCTGATAAGGAGGGTGATGGCCCAGCTCTGGCTCTGATAAGGGGGGGTGATGGCCCAGCTCTGGTTCTGTTAGGGGGGGTGATCGCCCAGCTCTGGTTCTGTTAAGGGGGGTGATGGCCCAGCTCTGATAAGGGGAGGTGATGGCCCAGCTCTGGCTCTGATAAGGGGAGGTGATGGCCCAGCTCTGGCTCTGATAAGGGGAGGTGATGGCCCAGCTCTGATAAGGGGGGGTGATGGCCCAGGCTTCAGCCTAGCGCAAGATCAGTATAGCGTTGCGGGGCTCAGTAATACACACACAGAGAGAAACACACACAGAGAGAAACACACACATGCTTATATACAGAAACATGCGATTGCGCACACACACAGACACACTGCCAGCACACACACACACACACAGACACACTGCCAGCACACACACACACACACACACACACACACACACACACACACACACACACACACACACACACACACACACACACACACACACACACACACACACACACACACACACACACACACACACACACACACACACACACACAGCCAGCACACAGTAGTCGATGTTGTGTCTCTGGAGTGTTAACACGAAGCAGGCAACGCAGCCGGACTCCAACAGAACGCAGGAAGCTTCATTAACGTTAAACAGTAACTGGCTTAACGTACTCAGTCAATCACCATTCATAGGTTCAAGGATTTACGAGGTGACACAACGGTCCACTAAAATAAAGTCTCCTTGACAACGGTTACATTGACGAGAACATATAGACCTGTATGATCTGACTCAGGCAACCCTGGACCAGGCCTGAAGTTACGGCACGGCACGACTTCTCACAACGTAGAAAATACCATTACCACAGAGAAGCTCATTCCCTTGTTAACAGAGTCATACATCAATACTTAGTATGTCTCAGTGTAAACAGAGACTGAACATGTAAACGAAACAAAGCTGGCAGTCAGATTGACTTTCAGGGTTGACAGATGGGACTGTTAGTGAGACACTGGGTCTGTGTTTGACTGATGGGACTGTTAGTGAGACACTGGGTCTGTGTTTGACAGATGGGACTGTTAGTGAGACACTGGGTCTGTGTTTGACAGACAGACTGTTAGTGAGACACTGGGTCTGTGTTTGACAGACAGACTGTTAGTGAGACACTGGGTCTGTGTTTGACAGATGGGACTGTTAGTGAGACACTGGGTCTGTGTTTGACAGACAGACTGTTAGTGAGACACTGGGTCTGTGTTTGACAGACAGACTGTTAGTGGGACACTGGGTCTGTGTTTGACAGACAGACTGTTAGTGAGACACTGGGTCTGTGTTTGACTGTTAGTGGGACACTGGGTCTGTGTTTGACTGATGGGACTGTTAGTGAGACACTGGGTCTGTGTTTGACAGACAGACTGTTAGTGAGACACTGGGTCTGTGTTTGACAGATGGGACTGTTAGTGAGACACTGGGTCTGTGTTTGACAGATGGGACTGTTAGTGAGACACTGGGTCTGTGTTTGACAGACAGACTGTTAGTGAGACACTGGGTCTGTGTTTGACTGTTAGTGGGACACTGGGTCTGTGTTTGACAGATGGGACTGTTAGTGGGACACTGGGTCTGTGTTTGACTGTTAGTGAGACACTGGGTCTGTGTTTGACTGTTAGTGGGACACTGGGTCTGTGTTTGACAGACAGACTGTTAGTGGGACACTGGGTCTGTGTTTGACAGACAGACTGTTAGTGAGACACTGGGTCTGTGTTTGACAGACAGACTGTTAGTGGGACACTGGGTCTGTGTTTGACTGTTAGTGAGACACTGGGTCTGTGTTTGACTGTTAGTGGGACACTGGGTCTGTGTTTGACTGTTAGTGAGACACTGGGTCTGTGTTTGACTGTTAGTGAGACACAGGGTCTGTGTTTGACAGACAGACTGTTAGTGGGACACTGGGTCTGTGTTTGACAGACAGACTGTTAGTGAGACACTGGGTCTGTGTTTGACAGACAGACTGTTAGTGAGACACTGGGTCTGTGTTTGACAGACAGACTGTTAGTGAGACACTGGGTCTGTGTTTGACTGTTAGTGAGACACTGGGTCTGCGTTTGACAGACAGACTGTTAGTGAGACACTGGGTCTGTGTTTGACTGTTAGTGAGACACTGGGTCTGTGTTTGACAGACAGACTGTTAGTGGGACACTGGGTCTGTGTTTGACGGTTAGTGAGACACTGGGTCTGTGTTTGACAGCCAGACTGTTAGTGGGACACTGGGTCTGTGTTTGACTGTTAGTGGGACACTGGGTCTGTGTTTGACTGTTAGTGAGACACTGGGTCTGTGTTTGACAGACAGACTGTTAGTGAGACACTGGGTCTGTGTTTGACAGACAGACTGTTAGTGGGACACTGGGTCTGTGGTTTGACTGTTAGTGAGACACTGGGTCTGTGTTTGACTGTTAGTGAGACACTGGGTCTGTGTTTGACAGACAGACTGTTAGTGGGACACTGGGTCTGTGGTTTGACTGTTAGTGAGACACTGGGTCTGTGTTTGACTGTTAGTGAGACACTGGGTCTGTGTTTGACTGTTAGTGAGACACTGGGTCTGTGTTTGACTGTTAGTGGGACACTGGGTCTGTGTTTGACAGATGGACTGTTAGTGGGACACTGGGTCTGTGTTTGACAGATGGACTGTTAGTGGGACACAGGGTCTGTGTTTGACAGATGGACTGTTAGTGGGACACAGGGTCTGTGTTTGACTGTTAGTGGGACACAGGGTCTGTGTTTGACTGTTAGTGGGACACTGGGTCTGTGTTTGACAGATGGACTGTTAGTGAGACACTGGGTCTGTGTTTGACAGACAGACTGTTAGTGAGACACTGGGTCTGTGTTTGACAGATGGACTGTTAGTGAGACACTGGGTCTGTGTTTGACAGACAGACTGTTAGTGAGACACTGGGTCTGTGTTTGTATGTTAGTGGGACACTGGGTCTGTGTTTGACAGATGGACTGTTAGTGGGACACTGGGTCTGTGTTTGACAGATGGACTGTTAGTGGGACACTGGGTCTGTGTTTGACAGATGGACTGTTAGTGGGACACAGGGTCTGTGTTTGACTGTTAGTGGGACACTGGGTCTGTGTTTGACAGACAGACTGTTAGTGAGACACTGGGTCTGTGTTTGACAGATGGACTGTTAGTGGGACACAGGGTCTGTGTTTGACAGACAGACTGTTAGTGGGACACAGGGTCTGTGTTTGTATGTGTGTATGTTCACACTCATTTCTTGTTTAGGGGTAGTAAAAGGTAATCACCCCTTGACTTTGTTCCTGTCTGAGGGTGAAGGGGGTTGTAATAGTTGGCCCAAATTGGTCGAGACAAACCTTGAACCGCTTCCCAACACATAAACATCTAACGTGTTAGTGGAGTTTCCACACTACTCATACTCCAGGCTGAATCAATCAATGTAGAGGGACATGTCAAGACAACACGCGTCCCAAATGGCACCCTATTCCCTATTTAGTGCACTACTTTTGACCAGGACCCATAGGGCTCTGCTTAAAAGTAGTGCACTAAATAGGGAAGAGTGTGCCATTTGGGAAGCGGGTCACATATTTTACGGCCAGTCCAGTCCTGAGGCAGTCGCCCGGCTGGTCGATCTCACATACACAATATTTCCATTCTAGCTGGTACCGTTCTAAAGACCTGTCTGTCACAAGGGGTTTTTTTCACAGAGAACAAGCCAATTTACTGCGGTGCCAATTACAACCGCCACATTTTGGGCCAACTTTTATTTTTCCACCTGCGGAGGTCGCGGTTCAGACGTCTTGGAGAGATGTTTTCACATTAATTAAATTATTTCTCTGGCGCGATGCTTGGACTTGCTAAGCGCCCGTTCTCTTTCAACAAAGAGCACCAGTGGAGTGGAACGGATCTCACATGAGATTTCAACAACACACTGCAGTTATTTCACAAAAAAAAAAAAAAAAAACTATTTTCTTCCTAGATAAATATGGAGAGAAAAAAAAAAGTTTGAGTAGATGTATTCGTTTTAGAGGTTTAGCATTTCAAACTCATTTAACACGCCGCCAGGCCAGTGGTGTGTCATTTCATACCGCACCCCAAGTACCGTCTCAGAGACTTGGAAACATTCACAAGGCAGTGTTTAGTAAAAGTTCAAGAGAAAACAACACTTGTGGTTGTATCCAAAATGGGCCCTTGTTAAAGATTGTGCACTGCATAGGGAATAGGGTGGAATTTAGGAGGTGTCCTTCTGCTTCAGTGTGAATCATTTCCACTGATCCCGTATCCTCTTGCTCTTTAAACACATCTATTAGCACTGAGCCCTATCACCCCTATCACCCCCTCCTCCCCACCACAACCATGTCTGAAGAGCCCTATGGTGAGAGACCCATCACCCCCTCCCCCACACCACTATGTCTGAAGAGCCCTATGGTGAGAGACCTATCACCCCCTCCTCTACACCACCATGTCTGAAGAGCCCTATGGTGAGAGACCCATCACCACCTCCTCTACACCACCATGTCTGAAGAGCCCTATGGTGAGAGACCTATCACCCCCTCCCCCCCACCACCATGTCTGAAGAGCCCTATGGTGAGAGACCCATCACCCCCTCCCCCCACCACCATGTCTGAAGAGCCCTATGGTGAGAGACCTATCACCCCCTCCCCCCACCACCATGTCTGAAGAGCCCTATGGTGAGAGACCTATCACCCCCTCCCCACCACCACCATGTCTGAAGAGCACTATGGTGAGAGACCCATCACCCCCTCCCCCCCACCACCATGTCTGAAGAGCCCTATGGTGAGAGACCCATCACCCCCTCCCCCCCACCACCATGTCTGAAGAGCACTATGGTGAGAGACCCATCACCCCCTCCCCCCCACCACCATGTCTGAAGAGCCCTATGGTGAGAGACCCATCACCACCTCCTCTACACCACCATGTCTGAAGAGCCCTATGGTGAGAGACCCATCACCCCCTCCCCCCCCACCACCATGTCTGAAGAGCCCTATGGTGAGAGACCCATCACCCCCTCCCCCCCACCACCATGTCTGAAGAGCCCTATGGTGAGAGACCCATCACCCCCTCCCCCCACCACCATGTCTGAAGAGCCCTATGGTGAGAGACCTATCACCCCCTCCCCCCCACCACCATGTCTGAAGAGCCCTATGGTGAGAGACCCATCACCACCTCCTCTACACCACCATGTCTGAAGAGCCCTATGGTGAGAGACCCATCACCACCTCCCCCCCACCACCATGTCTGAAGAGCCCTATGGTGAGAGACCCATCACCCCCTCCCCCCCACCACCATGTCTGAAGAGCCCTATGGTGAGAGACCCATCACCCCCTCCCCCCCACCACCATGTCTGAAGAGCCCTATGGTGAGAGACCTATCACCCTCTCCCCCCCACCACCATGTCTGAAGAGCACTATGGTGAGAGACCCATCACCCCCTCCCCCCCACCACCATGTCTGAAGAGCCCTATGGTGAGAGACCCATCACCCCCTCCCCCCCACCACCATGTCTGAAGAGCCCTATGGTGAGAGACCCATCACCCCCTCCCCCCACCACCATGTCTGAAGAGCCCTATGGTGAGAGACCTATCACCCCCTCCCCCCCACCACCATGTCTGAAGAGCCCTATGGTGAGAGACCCATCACCACCTCCTCTACACCACCATGTCTGAAGAGCCCTATGGTGAGAGACCCATCACCACCTCCCCCCCACCACCATGTCTGAAGAGCCCTATGGTGAGAGACCCATCACCCCCTCCCCCCCACCACCATGTCTGAAGAGCCCTATGGTGAGAGACCCATCACCCCCTCCCCCCCACCACCATGTCTGAAGAGCCTTATGGTGAGAGACCTATCACCCTCTCCCCCCCACCACCATGTCTGAAGAGCACTATGGTGAGAGACCCATCACCCCCTCCCCCCCACCACCATGTCTGAAGAGCACTATGGTGAGAGACCCATCACCCCCTCCCCCCCACCACCATGTCTGAAGAGCCCTACGGTGAGAGACCCATCACCCCGTCCTCTACACCACTATGTCTGAAGAGCCCTATGATGAGAGACCTATCACCCCATCCCCCACCACCGTGTCTGAAGAGCCCTACGGTGAGAGACCCATCACCCCCCCCCCCCCACCACCATGTCTGAAGAGCCCTATGGTGAGAGACCCATCACCCCCTCCCCCACACCACCATGTCTGAAGAGCCCTACGGTGAGAGACACATCACCCCCTCCCCCACACCACCATGTCTGAAGAGCCCTATGGTGAGAGACCCATCACCCCCTCCTCTACACCACTATGTCTGAAGAGCCCTACAGTGAGATACCCATCACCCCCTCCCCCACACCACTATGTCTGAAGAGCCCTACGGTGAGAGACTCATCAGCACCCAGCCTGAGGCGAAACAGTGACAAGCCAAGTACAACCAGAGTATCACTATATGAATGGAGATGAATGGGGCCTGGAAGAGTCATTAGCAGAGAGCAGCACACTCTCATTCATTTAACACAGCTGGCCAGCCAGGGTCAGGACAGCCAAGATATCTAACAGACCTCAGGTAGTGTGTGTGTGTGTGTGTGTGTGTGTGTGTGTGTGTGTGTGTGTGTGTGTGTGTGTGTGTGTGTGTGTGTGTGTGTGTGTGTGTGATATCTAACAGACCGGACGGAACAGACAGCAGCTCTCTAAGATCTATGAAGAGAAGTCGGAGCTCAATCATCTCCAGAATAAACTAGACACGATCACCTTGGAGTGAAAGAAGTTAGAACTAGAAACGATCACCTTGGAGTGAAAGAAGGCAGAACTAGAAACGATCACCTTGGAGTGAAAGAAGGCAGAACTAGACACGATCACCTTGAAGTGAAAGAAGTTAGAACTAGAATCGATCACCTTGGAGTGAAAGAAGGCAGAACTAGAAACCATCACCTTGGAGTGAAAGAAGGCAGAACTAGAAACGATCACCTTGGAGTGAAAGAAGTTAGAACTAGAAACGATCACCTTGGAGTGAAAGAAGGCAGAACTAGACACGATCACCTTGGAGTGAAAGATGGCAGAACTAGACACGATCACCTTGGAGTGAAAGAAGGCAGAACTAGACACGATCACCTTGGAGTGAAAGAAGGCAGAACTAGACACGATCACCTTGGAGTGAAAGAAGGCAGAACTAGACACAATCACCTTGGAGTGAAAGAAGGCAGAACTAGACACGATCACCTTGGAGTGAAAGAAGGCAGAACTAGACACGATCACCTTGGAGTGAAAGAAGGCAGAACTAGACACGATCACCTTGGAGTGAAAGAAGGCAGAACTAGACACGATCACCTTGGAGTGAAAGAAGGCAGAACTAGACACGATCACCTTGGAGTGAAAGATGGCAGAACTAGACACGATCACCTTGGAGTGAAAGAAGGCAGAACTAGACACGATCACCTTGGAGTGAAAGAAGGCAGAACTAGACACGATCACCTTGGAGTGAAAGAAGGCAGAACTAGACACGATCACCTTGGAGTGAAAGAAGGCAGAACTAGACACGATCACCTTGGAGTGAAAGAAGGCAGAACTAGAAACGATCACCTTGGAGTGAAAGAAGGCAGAACTAGACACGATCACCTTGGAGTGAAAGAAGGCAGAACTAGAAACGATCACCTTGGAGTGAAAGAAGGCAGAACTAGAGTGAAATAAGGCAGAACTAGAAACGATCAACTTGGAGTGAAAGAAGGCAGAACTAGACACGATCACCTTGGATTGAAAGAAGGCAGAACTAGAAATGATCACCTTGGAGTGAAAGATAGCAGAACTAGAAACGATCACCCTTGGAGTGAACAAAGGCCAGGTCAAGTCAGAGCTTATAATTTATGCAGATGAGAGTAGGAGAGCATTTTAGGACAGTGGAGAATGGTCTCATCCCAAATGGCACCCTATTTCCTATAAAGTGCACTACTAAGTAGTATATAGGGAATAGGCCCTTAGGGCTCTGGTCAAAAGTAGTGCACTATAGGGAAACCAGGCCCTAAGTAGTGCACTATAGGGAAACCAGGCCCTAAGTAGTGCACTATAGGGCAACCTGCCCTAAGTAGTGAACTGTAGGGAAAACAGGGCCATAGGGCTCTGGTCAAAAGTAGTGCACTATATTGGAAATACTGTGTCATTTAGGACTCACGCTGTGTGTGTTTCTGTTTGTTTACGAGAGTTGCAGTCCAGCGCTATGGAAACCACTGAGCCGTCGAAAATCCAAGACAGCGACCCTCCATATCCCGTTTACACTTTCGCATTCTCCATCAGAGGCTATTTTGGTCTGCTTGGGGAAAACAAGGGGAGCGACTGTGGAAGCATGCGGGTGTACTGGATTCTCGGGATAGTTCTCTCCCCCTTTAAGGCAGACCACAGAGGGATCAGAGGAGGACCTGGCCTCCCCTTTAAGGTAGAATACAGAGGACCTGGCCTCCCCTTTAAGGTAGAATACAGAGGACCTGGCCTCCCCTTTAAGGCAGACAACAGAGGGATCAGAAGAGGACCTGGCCTCCCCTTTAAGGTAGAATACAGAGGACCTGGCCTCCCATTTAAGGCAGAATACAAAGGACCTGGTCTCCCCTTTAAGGCAGACAACAGAGCGATCAGAGGAGGACCTGGCCTCCCCTTTAAGGCAAACAACAGAGGGATCAGAAGAGGACCTGGCCTTCATTTAAGGCAGACAACAGAGGGATCAGAGGAGGACCTGGCCTCCCCTTTAAGGTAGACTACAGAGGGATCAGAGAAAGACCTGACCTCCCCTTTAAGGTAGACTACAGTGGACCTGGCCAACCCTTTAATTAAGGAAGACTACAGAGTGATAAGAGGAGGACCTGGCCTCCCCTTTAAACCAGACTACAGAGTGATAAGAGGAGGACCTGGCCTCCCCTTTAAACCAGACTACAGAGTGATAAGAGGAGGACCTGGCCTCCCCTTTAAACCAGACTACAGAGTGATAAGAGGAGGACCTGGCCTGCCAATAAGTCCTTGAGAAAAACCACCAGGAAAAAAAGTGTGCTGTGGAGTCCATCCCAAATGGCCCCCTGTGTCCCTACTGTTGGCCAGGGATCAGGAAGTGCGAGCAGCCCTGGTGAAAAGTAGTGCACTACATAAGCAATGCGACGCCATTTGGTGTGCAGACTGTGTGACATCAGGGTCGTGCGAGTGGACTATGTGAAAACTACGTGAGTTCCGCAGAACATGAAAGCACCCTTTGGCCTCGGTCAGCAATGCTCCTGTGTCTTTACGAGAGCTTCTTTAAGACTCAAAACAGTCTTGTGTATGGGTTCCCCAGAGAGCGATACAAATACAACCCTTACTCCCCCTGCAGAATAAAGACATCAATGCTCCTTGAAGCAGGCTCCCCAGGGGCAGATTTAAGGCACCGTCCAGTGGGATAAGCCCCAGGGCTTTGTACCCAGCACCATGAAAACACCTTCCGCTTCTCAGGACAGCTGCTTCTCCAGGGGAGGATTCATGCACATTCAGCCTCCCCAGGTCTTCATCCCTGACCTGTCACATTCAGCCCTGACTCCGTCACATTCAGCCCCCCCAGGTCTTCAGCCCTGACCTGTCACATTCAGCCCCCCCCAGGTCTTCAGCCCTGACCCATCACATTCAGCCCCCCAGGTCTTCAGCCCTGACCCATCACATTCAGCCCCCCCAGGTCTTCAGTCCTGAACCCATCACATTCAGCCCCCCGAGGTCTTCAGCCCTGACCTGTCACATTCAGCCCCCCCAGGTCTTCAACCCTGACCCCATCACATTCAGCCCCCCCAGGTCTTCAACCCTGACCCCATCACATTCAGCTCCCCCAGGTCTTCAGCCCTGACCCATCACATTCAGCCCCCCCAGGTCTTCAACCCTGACCCCGTCACATTCAGCCACCCCAGGTCTTCAACCCTGACCCCATCACATTCAGCCCCCCCAGGTCTTCAGCCCTGACCTGTCACATTCAGCCCCCCCAGGTCTTCAACCCTGACCCCATCACATTCAGCCCCCCAGGTCTTCAACCCTGACCCCGTCACATTCAGCCCCCCCGGATATTCAACCCTGACCCCGTCACATTCAGCCCCCCCGGATATTCAACCCTGACCTGTCACATTCAGCCCCCCCGGATATTCAACCCTGACCCCGTCACATTCAGTCTCCCCAGGTCTTCATCCCTGACCCCGTCACATTCAGCCTCCCCAGATATTTATCCCTGACTCCGTCACATTCAGCCCCCCCTCCCAGGCCTTCAGCCCTGACCCCGTCCTCTCCTGCCCAAAAGAGAAGACCCCCAAGGAGGACAAAGCTACCATCATGGATCCCAATTCCCATCCTCTCTAGCAAACAGGTAGCTCTGTGCCCACGGTCGAGTGGTAACGCTCTCAGCTTTAGTCACATGTACTGATCCCTACCGGATCCCAGGGTTCAATCCCTGTGTCTTCCTTCCATCCCCTCACTTTCCTATACCCAGCTCTGATTCCAGGGTTCAATCCCTGTGTCTTCCTTCCATCCATACCCCCACTTTCCTATACCCAGCTCTGATTCCAGGGTTCAATCCCTGTGTCTTTAAGACTGAAAACAGTCTTGTGTATGGGTTCCCCAGAGAGCGATACAAATACAACCCTTACTCCCCCTGCAGAATAAAGACATCAATGCTCCTTGAAGCAGGCTCCCCAGGGGCAGATTTAAGGCACCGTCCAGTGGGATAAGCCCCAGGGCTTTGTACCCAGCACCATGAAAACACCTTCCGCTTCTCAGGACAGCTGCTTCTCCAGGGGAGGATTCATGCACATTCAGCCTCCCCAGGTCTTCATCCCTGACCTGTCACATTCAGCCCTGACTCCGTCACATTCAGCCCCCCCAGGTCTTCAGCCCTGACCTGTCACATTCAGCCCCCCCCAGGTCTTCAGCCCTGACCCATCACATTCAGCCCCCCAGGTCTTCAGCCCTGACCCATCACATTCAGCCCCCCCAGGTCTTCAGTCCTGAACCCATCACATTCAGCCCCCCGAGGTCTTCAGCCCTGACCTGTCACATTCAGCCCCCCCAGGTCTTCAACCCTGACCCCATCACATTCAGCCCCCCCAGGTCTTCAACCCTGACCCCATCACATTCAGCTCCCCCAGGTCTTCAGCCCTGACCCATCACATTCAGCCCCCCCAGGTCTTCAACCCTGACCCCGTCACATTCAGCCCCCCAGGTCTTCAACCCTGACCCCATCACATTCAGCCCCCCCAGGTCTTCAGCCCTGACCTGTCACATTCAGCCCCCCCAGGTCTTCAACCCTGACCCCATCACATTCAGCCCCCCAGGTCTTCAACCCTGACCCCGTCACATTCAGCCCCCCCGGATATTCAACCCTGACCCCGTCACATTCAGCCCCCCGGATATTCAACCCTGACCTGTCACATTCAGCCCCCCCGGATATTCAACCCTGACCCCGTCACATTCAGTCTCCCCAGGTCTTCATCCCTGACCCCGTCACATTCAGCCTCCCCAGATATTTATCCCTGACTCCGTCACATTCAGCCCCCCCTCCCAGGCCTTCAGCCCTGACCCCGTCCTCTCCTGCCCAAAAGAGAAGACCCCCAAGGAGGACAAAGCTACCATCATGGATCCCAATTCCCATCCTCTCTAGCAAACAGGTAGCTCTGTGCCCACGGTCGAGTGGTAACGCTCTCAGCTTTAGTCACATGTACTGATCCCTACCGGATCCCAGGGTTCAATCCCTGTGTCTTCCTTCCATCCCCTCACTTTCCTATACCCAGCTCTGATTCCAGGGTTCAATCCCTGTGTCTTCCTTCCATCCATACCCCCACTTTCCTATACCCAGCTCTGATTCCAGGGTTCAATCCCTGTGTCTTCCTTCCATCCATACCCCCACTTTCCTATACCAAGCTCTGATCCCAGGGTTCAATCCCTGTGTCTTCCTTCCATCCATACCCCCACTTTCCTATACCAAGCTCTGATCCCAGGGTTCAATCCCTGTGTCTTCCTTCCATCCCCCCACTTTCCTATATCCAGCTCTGATTCCAGGGTTCAATCCCTGTGTCATCCTTCCACCCCCCTACTTTCCTATATCCAGCTCTGATTCCAGGGTTCAATCCCTGTGTCTTCCTTCCATACCCTACTTTCCTATACCCAGCTCTGATCCCAGGGTTCAATCCCTGTGTCCACCCTTCCTTCCATCCCCCTACTTTCCTATATCCAGCTCTGATTCCCGCTGTTTTAATACAACGTACAATGTAAAAATAACAACAAGTCTGGCTTCACCCTGTAA
>NC_143036.1:77697366-77729866 GCF_057628025.1 Oncorhynchus mykiss | reverse complement strand
AATCCTAAACGTCAATTTGCTGAATTGAAATTACAGCTGATATTGAAAACTCATGCTGCGTGCAGGGTTAAGTGTTCCTTGTTCTCTATCTGAAAAATATGTTTGTTAGTATTTGCAGATGAGCCATTCCAAGAGCATGCTGGGTAATTCTCAAAACAGTTGTGGAACTAAATCTGATAGGAGAGTGTGTTGCATTCAGCCAACCGTCCACAAAGAAAAAGGGGGTTTATTTTCTATAGACACACGCTTCACACTCCCCTCTCTAGAGGGGCCGCAGTACAACGAGAGGAGGACAGAACAGAGAGGAAAGAGACTGATGAAAAAACCAGGGGCCACTGTAGAGGTTTCCTGCTACAAAACTCCCTTTCAAAGACACTGAGGCATTTGAATAATTAAAATGACTTTTGTCAAGCACCCGGGGGGGAAAAAATTCCTTCAGAAGAACCTCTTTGAGGCCTTGGTCCTCGATGTAGCTCATTACCAGTAGAAATGACCACTGATGGACGTCTTCACCTCCCCCTTGCCCCCCCCCACCACCCCCCCCACCTCGCCTTTCTTTCAGACTAGGGATAATAGGTTTTAAAAGCTCCATTCAAGGAGGAGCACCTTAGCATGCACCTTGTGTACACAGTGAATTCTCCAGCACCGATCAGCGCTCTGTTCGTTTCAATGTGCCAAACAAGACAAGACAAGGCTCTGAGCTCGAAGACATTCTGCAGAGAGACGTTGGCTCAGACCCAAATGGTACCATGCTCCCTTTATAGTGCACTTCTTTGGACCAAGGTCCAATAGCGCTCTGGTCAGAAGTAGTGCACTATATATATATATATAGGGAATAGGACACCATTTGAGATGGAGCCGCTGAAGCTGAACCCCATCCATCTGTCATGCCAAGACGTTCCCTAGCCAGCCAGCCAGCCAGCCAGCCAGCCAGCCAGCCAGAGAGAGAGAGATCCTACATTGACTTCCTCACAATTACTTTGAACGGCATAAAAGGGTGAAGAAAGGAACGGGGGAGAATACAAAGGCTACCCCTCCTCCTCCTCCTCTCCTTTCCTCTCCTCCTCTCCTCCTCCCCTCCTCCTCTCCTCCCCTCCTCCCTCGTCCTTACCCCTCCTCCTCCTCCCCTCCTCTCCCTCCTCCTCTCCCCTTCTCCTCTCCTCCCCTCCTCCTCCTCCCCTCCTCTCCCCTCCTTCTCCCCTCCTCTCCCCTCCTCCTCTCCCCTTCTCCTCTCCTCTCCTCTCCTCCTCTCCTCCTCCTCCTCCCCTCCTCCTCCTCTCCCTCCCCCTCCTCCTCCTCTCTCTCCTCTCCTCCTACCTCCTCTCCTCCTCTCCCCCTCTCCCCTCCTCCTCTCCTCCTCTCCCCTCCTTCTCTCCTTCTCTCCTCCTCTCCCCTCCTCCCCTCCCCTCCTCTTCTCCCCTCCTCCCCTCGTTCCCTCCTCTCCTACTTCTGTGCCAATTAAGGGTCCTTGGCAGTAGATCTGAGGGTAGGGACTTGGGTGCATGAGATGCCAACACTGACAAACAAAGGCATATGTATCACTCACTCTACTCCCTCTGCAATGCAGTCCAGAGAGGAGGCTGCTATTTAAACACAATCTGCATGCCTGCATGCCTGTCTTCCTGTCTTCCTGCCAGCCTGTCAATCTGTCTTCCTGCCTGCCTATCTGCCTGCCTGCCTATCTGCTTGCTTCTCTCTCTCTCTGCCTGCCTGCCTCTCTGCCTGCCTGCCTCTCTGCCTACCTGCCTCTCTGCCTATCTGCTTGCTTCTCTCTCTGCCTGCCTGCCTCTCTGCCTACCTGCCTCTCTGCCTACCTGCCTGCCTGCCTCTCTGCCTGCCTGCCTGCCTCTGCCTACCTGCCTGCCTCTCTGCCTATCTGCTTGCTTCTCTCTCTGCCTGCCTGCCTCTCTGCCTCTCTGCCTGCCTGCCTGCCTATCTGTCTCTCTGCCTGCCTGCCTGCCTCTCTGCCTGCCTGCCTCTCTGCTTGCCTGCCTGCCTTCCTATCTGCTTGCTTCTCTCTCTTTCTCTCTGCCTGCCTGCCTCTCTGCCTGCCTGCCTCTCTGCCTACCTGCCTCTCTGCCTATCTGCTTGCTTCTCTCTCTGCCTGCCTGCCTCTCTGCCTACCTGCCTCTCTGCCTAACTGCCTGCCTGCCTCTCTGCCTGCCTGCCTGCCTATCTGCCTATCTGCCTCTCGCCTGCCTGCCTCTCTGCCTGCCTGCCTGCCTTCCTATCTGCTTGCTTCTCTCTCTCTGCCTGCCTGCCTCTCTGCCTGCCTGCCTCTCTGCCTGCCTCTCTGCCTGCCTGCCTCTGCCTACATGCCTCTCTGCCTACCTGCTTGCTTCTCTCTCTGCCTGCCTGCCTCTCTGCCTACCTGCCTCTCTGCCTACCTGCCTGCCTCTCTGCCTACCTGCCTCTCTGCCTACCTGCCTCTCTGCCTACCTGCCTCTCTGCCTACCTGCCTCTCTGCCTACCTGCCTCTCTGCCTACCTGCTTGCCAGTCTGACACTGAAAGAGAGACCTCAACCCAATAGCCAAAGTGCATGGATGCAACCAATCCATGTAGGTCTGGTGTAGTGTAGGGTAGTGTTGGTCTAGTGTAGGTCTGGTGTAGTGTAGGTCTGGTGTAGTGTAGGGTAGTGTTGGTCTAGTGTAGGTCTGGTGTAGTGTAGGTCTGGTGTAGTGTAGGTCTGGTGTAGGTGTAGTGTAGGGTTGGTCTAGTGTAGTGTAGGTCTGGTGTAGTGTAGGTCTGGTGTAGTGTAGGTCTAGTATAGTGTAGGTCTAGTGTAGTGTAGGTCTGGTGTAGTCTAGGGTCTAGTGTAGATCTAGTGTAGTGTAGGTCTAGTGTAGATCAAGTGTAGTGTAGGTCTAGTGTAGGTCTAGTGTAGTGTATGTCTAGTGTATGTCTAGTGTAGGTCTAAGTGTAGGTCTGGTCTAGTGTAGGTCTGGTCTAGTGTAGGTCTAGTGTAGGTCTAGTGTTCATGCTGAAATGCTAACAATAGAGTTCAACAACAGACATTCAAAACTTCAACAATATGTCCCAGCTCATTCCTTGCAGCATGTTTGGTAGATTTGAAGCTCTCCCAGTTAACCCTGGCTATATAGTTCACTATATATTTGTTGACGGTGGAAGTATATACTGTAGGTTACAGTCTAGGAAATCATACACCCATACGGTATCTCTTTACAGGGAACAGCAGAGTGTAGGTCTCCCATGGTACCATACGGTATCTCTTTACAGAGAACAGCAGAGTGTAGGTCTCCCATAGTACCATACGGTGTTCTTTTAGAATATAGAGTGTAGATCTCCCATGGTACCATACGGTGTCTCTTTAGAGAGAACAGCAGAGTGTAGGTCTCCCATGGTACCATACGGTATCTCTTTACAGAGAACAGCAGAGTGTAGGTCTCCCATAGTACCATACGGTGTCTCTTTAGAGAGAACAGCAGAGTGTAGATCTCCCATGGTACCATACGGTGTCTCTTTAGAGAGAACAGCAGAGTGTAGGTTCCCATGGTACCATACGGTATCTCTTTAGAGAGAACAGCAGATTGTAGGTCTCCCATGGTACCATACGGTATCTCTTTAGAGAGAACAGCAGAGTGTAGATCTCCCATGGTACCATTACGGTATCTCTTTACAGAGAAAGCAGAGTGTAGTCTCCCATGGTACCATACGGTATCTCCTTAGAGAGAACAGCAGAGTGTAGGTCTCCCATGGTACCATACGGTATCTCCTTAGAGAGAACAGCAGAGTGTAGGTCTCCCATGGTACCATACGGTATCTCTTTACAGAGAACAGCAGAGTGTAGGTCTCCATGGTACCATACGGTATCTCTTTAGAGAGAACAGCAGAGTGTAGGTCTCCCATGGTACCATACGGTATCTCTTTACAGAGAACAGCAGAGTGTAGGTCTCCCATGGTACCATACGGTATCTCTTTACAGAGAACAGCAGAGTGTAGGTCTCCCATGGTACCATACGGTATCTCTTTAGAGAGAACAGCAGAGTGTAGGTCTCCCATGGTACCATACGGTATCTCTTTAGAGAGAACAGCAGAGTGTAGGTCTCCCATGGTACCATACGGTATCTCTTTAGAGAGAACAGCAGAGTGTAGGTCTCCCATGGTACCATACGGTATCTCTTTACAGAGAACAGCAGAGTGTAGGTCTCCCATGGTACCATACTGTATCTCTTTAGAGAGACAGCAGAGTGTAGGTCTCCCATGGTACCATACAGTATCTCTTTAGAGAGAACAGTCGGTCATTAATCTCCCATGGTTAGTGTAGGTCTGGTGTAGTGTAGGTCTAGTGTAGTGTAGGTCTGGTGTAGTGTAGGTCTAGTGTAGGTCTAGTCTAGCAGTAAACCCAAGAAGTTAAGCCGTGGCAAATCATTTGACTTGAGTCCTAGGTGTTTTACTGGCGTGAAACAACACAGAGAAGAAAACTGGCTAAGTCTTCGGTTGAACCGCTCTTATAATTAAACCTTCACTGTACAACGTGTGGGAATAGGGAGGGTGATGGTTGGGGGGGGGGGGGGGGGACATTCATCATACAATACATCTAATAACTCAAGGTTTGGTACAGAAAGATTGTGCTGATAAAAAAAAAACACCAATGTGTTGTTTTGGGGGTGAAATTGGAGAACAGTAAATAATCGGGCTAAGAGTTAGTGGCTTATATAAAGTGAATTACATCATAGTGAGGCCAGCTTGTTGTCTGGGGGGGGGGGGGGGGGGGGGGGTCACACTGTGTGTCAGAGATATGGTTCATGGTGAGAACACATACAGCATGCAGTCGTTCAGATCATTGTGTTGTCTGGTGTGTACTCTACATTGTGTTGTCTGGTGTGTACTCTACATTGTGTTGTCTGGTGTGTACTCTACATTGTGTTGTCTGGTGTGTACTCTACATTGTGTTGTCTGGTGTGTACTCTACATTGTGTTGTCTGGTGTGTACTCTACATTGTGTTGTCTGGTGTGTACTCTACATTGTGTTGTCTGGTGTGTACTCTACATTGTGTTGTCTGGTGTGTACTCTACATTGTGTTGTCTGGTGTGTACTCTACATTGTGCAGTCGTTTGGATCATTGTGTTGTCTGGTGTGTACTCTACATTGTACAGTCGTTTGGATCATTGTGTTGTCTGGTGTGTACTCTACATTGTGCAGTCGTTTGGATCGTTGTGTTGTCTGGTGTGTACTCTACATTGTACAGTCGTTTGGATCGTTGTGTTGTCTGGTGTGTACTCTACATTGTGTTGTCTGGTGTGTACTCTACATTGTGTTGTCTGGTGTGTACTCTACATTGTACAGTCGTTTGGATCATTGTGTTGTCTGGTGTGTACTCTACATTGTGCAGTCGTTTGGATCGTTGTGTTGTCTGGTGTGTACTCTACATTGTACAGTCGTTTGGATCATTGTGTTGTCTGGTGTGTACTCTACATTGTGTTGTCTGGTGTGTACTCTACATTGTGTTGTCTGGTGTGTACTCTACATTGTGTTGTCTGGTGTGTAGTCTACATTGTGCGTCTCATACGAAACCCTATTCCCTGTACAGTGCACTACTTTTGACCGGGTGTCTATAGGGTGGCGTTTGGGACGAAGTCTCAGATGAATAGGGGAGGCGTAGCTCAGCTGGTTCCTGGTCTTCAGAAAGTAAATCACTTTTGATGTTTTACCATCTACTGTAATGTACACTCAGTGGCCAGTTTATTAGGTACACTACCGCGTTCACGAAAATGGATGGCTCCTGCAGACCGTGAGTCACGTGACCGTGGCTTGTTATATGAAAGCAGTCAGAGAGGCAGTGAGGCGTTCAGTTACTGTTCCATTGAACGTTAGATTGGGCAAAACTAGTTGACCTGAGCGACTTGGAGCGTCGTTGCCAGACGCACCTGTTCCTCTCAGAAACAGCCTCCTGGGCTTTTTACGCACAGCGGTGTCCAGGGTTTACAGAGGAAAAACATATCCTGTTAGGGGCAGTCCTGTGGATGAAAACAGCTTGTTGTTGAGAGGTTGAATGAGAATTTGCAAGAATGGTGCAAGCTAACAGGGTGGTCAACAGGAAAATAACGGCTCAGAACAACAGTGGTGGTGCAAGAACGGCCTCTCGGAACGCACATCTCATCGGTCCTTGTCACGGATTGGCTATTGCAGCAGACGACCACACCTGGTTCCACTCCTATCAGCTATAAACAAGAAGAAGCCGCTCCAGTGGGCACGCCATCACCAACACTGGACAACCGAGGAGGAGAAAAACATCCCGGTTCCTGTCGCGTCATGCTGATGGCAGAGTCAGGATTTGGCGTAAGCAGCATGACTCCCATGGACCCGTCCTGCTTGGTGTCAACGGTACATGCCGGTGGCGGTGATGTCATGGCGTGGGGAATGTTTTCCTGGGACACATTAAGTCCCTTGATGCCAATGTTTCCAATGACCCTGAAGAACTCAGGCTTTTCTGGAGGCAACAAAAGGTGGTCTGACCCGGCACTAGATGGGTGTACCTACTGGCCACTGAGTGTATTATAAATCCAGCTTCATTATAAAAATGGCATCGGTACATTGATGGTTTGGCCGTGGTATTTAATCAGGGCTGCTATTGATGTCATGAGAGCAGTTTGAGCAGGGAGCCATAATGAAATTAAATGAGCAACTCTTCCAACAATAAGATTCTAGAATCCAGATCAACCAATGGATCTGATTTAACAGTTTGCTTTAGAACGACGGTGTCTTCCAGCTTCACAATGGTTCTGTTTTTACAATCAGTTTAACTGAGGAAAAGAATCTGGTATGAGCCAGATTGATCTAGTCCACCTGCAGATCAAACAGATAGGTCAGGTGAACCTGCTATTGATCTTTATTCCCTTCCTCTGTCTGTTTAACCTCTCTCTATTCTTCCCTCCCCCTATCCTTAACCATCTGTTCCCTCTTCACACTCATACGCCTCACATCTTCTGTTAGCCCCACTAAACCTCTCAGGGGGAGACGGAGCCTTCTCTTTAAAAGCATCGCACAGGACCAAGGAAGCATTCAGCGAGAGGAGAACATTTTAAGAAAGAGAGAGAGAGGGGGAGAGAGAGAGAGAGAGGGAGAGAGACAGAGAGAGAGAGAGAGAGAGAGACAGAGACAGAGACAGAGAGAGAGAGAAAGGGTACAGAGAGAGAGAGAGAGAGCGAGAGAAAGGACAGACTGAGAGATAGAGAGAAGAGAGAGAGAAGAGAGAGATAAAGAGAGGACAGAGAGAGAGATACAGCGCCTTGCAAAAGTATTCTTCTTGTCATTTTTCCTATTTTGTTGCATTACAACCTGTAATTTACATGGATTTTTACTTGGATTTCATGGACATACACAAAATAGTCCAAATTGGTGAAGTGATTTTTTATTTTTTATTATTTATAAAAAAATAATAAAACAATTTAAAACTGAAAAGTTGTGCGTCACATAAATAGTTAAATAAAGTCCACCTGTGTGCAATTTAAGTGTCACATGATAAGTCACATGATCTCAGTAATATATATATATATATATACACACCTGTTCTGAAAGGACTCAGAGTCTGCAACACCACTAAGCAAGGGGCACCACCAAGCAAGTGGCACCATGAAGACCAAGGAAGTCTCCAAACAGGTCAGGGACAAAGTTGTTGAGAAGTACAGATCAGGGTTGGAAATAAAAAATATCAGAAACTTTGAACATCCCACGGAGCACCATTAAATCCATTATTAAAAACATGGAAAGAATATGGCACCACAACAAACCTGCCAAGAGAGGGCTGCCCACCAAAACTCACGGACCAGGCAAGGAGGGCATTAATCAGAGAGGCAACAAAGAGACCAAAGATAACCCTGAAGGATCTGCAAAGCTCCACAGCGGAGATTGGAGTATCTGTCCATAGGACCACTTTAAGCAGTACACTCCACAGAGCTGGGCCTTACGGAAGAGTGTGGTCAGAAAAAAGCCATTGCTTAAAGAAAAAAATAAGCAAACACGTTTGGTGTTCACCAAAAGGCACGTGGGTCACTCCCCAAACATATGAAAGAAGGTACTCTGGTCAGATGAAAATGTTGTTTTACTTTATGACCATCAAGGAAAACGCTATGTCTGGCACAAATCCTGGCACCATCCCTACGGTGAAGCAGGGTGGTGGCAGCATCATGCTGTGGGGAAGGTTTTCCTTCGGCAGGGACTGGGAAACTGGTCAGAATTGAAGGATTGATGGATGGCGCTAAATACAGGGAAAATCTTGAAGGAAACCTGTTTCAGTCTTCCAGAGATTTGAGACTGGGACGGAGGTTCACCTTCCAGCAGGACAATGACCCTAAGCATACTGCTAAAGAAACACTTGAGTGGGTTAAGGAGAAACATTTAAATGTCTTGGAATGGCCTGGTCAAAGCCCAGACCTCAATCCAACTAAGATTGCTGTAAACCAGAGAAACCCATTCAACTTGAAGGAGCTGGAGCAGTTTTGCCTTGAAGAATGGGCAAAAATCCCAGTGGCTAGATGTGCCAAACTTATAGAGACATACCCCAAGATTGTTGCAGCTGTAATTGCTTCAAAAGGTGGCTCTACCAAGTGTTGAGGGGGTGAATGGTTATGCACTGGGGGGGGGGGGGGGAGAGGAGCGTACAGAAAATAAAGATAAGAGAGGACAGAGAGAGAGGGGAGAGAAGAGAGATGAAAGGGGACAGAGAGATAGATAGATACAGTGCCTTGCGAAAGTATTCGGCCCCCTTGAACTTTGCAACCTTTTGCCACATTTCAGGCTTCAAACATAAAGATATAAAACTGTATTTTTTTGTGAAGAATCAACAACAAGTGGGATACAATCATGAAGTGGAACGACATTTATTGGATATTTCAAACTTTTTTAACAAATCAAAAACTGAAAAATTGGGCGTGCAAAATTATTCAGCCCCCTTTAAGTTAATACATTGTAGCGCCACCTTTTGCTGCGATTACAGCTGTAAGTCGCTTGGGGTATGTCTCTATCAGTTTTGCACATCGAGAGACTGACATTTTTTCCCATTCCTCCTTGCAAAACAGCTCGAGCTCAGTGAGGTTGGATGGAGAGCATTTGTGAACAGCAGTTTTCAGTTCTTTCCACAGATTCTCGATTGGATTCAGGTCTGGACTTTGACTTGGCCATTCTAACACCTGGATATGTTTATTTTTGAACCATTCCATTGTAGATTTTGCTTTATGTTTTGGATCATTGTCTTGTTGGAAGACAAATCTCCATCCCAGTCTCAGGTCTTTTGCAGACTCCATCAGGTTTTCTTCCAGAATGGTCCTGTATTTGGCTCCATCCATCTTCCCATCAATTTTAACCATCTTCCCTGTCCCTGCTGAAGAAAAGCAGGCCCAAACCATGATGCTGCCACCACCATGTTTGACAGTGGGGATGGTGTGTTCAGCTGTGTTGCTTTTACGCCAAACATAACGTTTTGCATTGTTGCCAAAAAGTTCAATTTTGGTTTCATCTGACCAGAGCACCTTCTTCCACATGTTTGGTGTGTCTCCCAGGTGGCTTGTGGCAAACTTTAAACAACACTTTTTATGGATATCTTTAAGAAATGCCTTTCTTCTTGCCACTCTTCCATAAAGGCCAGATGTGTGCAATATACGACTGATTGTTGTCCTATGGACAGAGTCTCCCACCTCAGCTGTAGATCTCTGCAGTTCATCCAGAGTGATCATGGGCCTCTTGGCTGCATCTCTGATCAGTCTTCTCCTTGTATGAGCTGAAAGTTTAGAGGGACGGCCAGGTCTTGGTAGATTTGCAGTGGTCTGATACTCCTGCCATTTCAATATTATCGCTTGCACAGTGCTCCTTGGGATGTTTAAAGCTTGGGAAATCTTTTTGTATCCAAATCCGGCTTTAAACTTCTTCACAACAGTATCTCGGACCTGCCTGGTGTGTTCCTTGTTCTTTATGATGCTCTCTGCGCTTTTTACGGACCTCTGAGACTATCACAGTGCAGGTGCATTTATACAGAGACTTGATTACACACAGGTGGATAATATTTATCATCATTAGTCATTTAGGTCAACATTGGATCATTCAGAGATCCTCACTGAACTTCTGGAGAGAGTTTGCTGCACTGAAAGTAAAGGGGCTGAATAATTTTGCACGCCCAATTTTTCAGTTTTTGATTTGTTAAAAAAGTGTGACTGTTTGAGGTTGTGGACAGGTGTCTTTTATACTGATAACAAGTTCAAACAGGTGCCATTAATACAGGTAACGAGTGGAGGACAGAGGAGCCTCTTAAAGAAGAAGTTACAGGTCTGTGAGAGCCAGAAATCTTGCTTGTTTGTAGGTGACCAAATACTTATTTTCCACCATAATTTGCAAATAAATTAATTAAAAATCCTAAAATGTGATTTTTTTCTCATTTTATCTGTCATCGTTGAAGTGTACCTATGATGAAAATTACAGGCCTCTCTCATTTTTTTAAGTGGGAGAACTTGCACAATTGGTGGCTGACTAAATACTTTTTTGCCCCACTGTAGATAAAGAGAGCACAGAGAGAGGAGAGGACAGAGAATAGAGATAGAGATAAGAGGACAGAGAGAGAGAGATAGATAAAGAGAGGACAGAGAGAGGAGAGGACAGATAATAGAGTGAGATATAAGAGGAGAGAAGAGAGAGATGACAGAGAGAGAGGAGAGAAGAGAGAGAGATGACAGAGAGAGAGGAGAGAAGAGAGAGATGACAGAGGGAGAGCGAGATGACAGAGAGAGAGAGAGAGAGAGAGGGAGGAAAGAGAAGTGAGAGAGAGAGAGTGAAGAGGGAGCAATAGAGGACAGAACGAGAGAGGAAAGAGAAGAGGGAGAGAGAGCGAGAGAGAGAGATAAGAGAGGGAGATAAGAGAGGACAGAGAGAGAGGAGAGAGAGAGAAAGATAGAGGACAGAGAGAGAGAGGAAAGAGAAGAGAGAGAGATAACGAGAGAGAGAGAGAGAGAGAGAGAGAGAGAGATAAGAGAGGGAGATAAGAGAGGACAGAGAGAGGAGAGAGAGTGATAGAGGACAGAGAGAGAGGAAAGACAATAGAGAGAGAGAGTGAGAGAGAGAGAGAGCGATAGAGGACAGAGAGAGAGAGGAAAGAGAAGAGAGAGAGATAACGAGAGAGAGAGAGAGAGAGAGAGAGAGAGAGAGAGATAAGAGCGGGAGATAAGAGAGGACATATAGAGGAGAGAGAGGACAGAGAGATAAGAGAGAGAGATAAAGAGAGGAGAAAAGAGAGAAAGAGAGGAGAGAAGAGAGCACCCCCCTGTCAGCCACCCTGATAGCCCTTCTGACAGCCCCCCCACACCCACTGAGGACATACACAAGACACAGATTGTTCTCCTTATGGACTCAAATGGGAAAAAAATGTTTTCCTGGCCCACCACTCCACCCTGGACTTGAACAGCCTCTATGGCCAGGTCCCCCTCTACAAGGCAGCAGTGCCCACCACTCCACCCTGGACTTGAACAGCCTCTATGGCCAGGTCCTCCTCTACAAGGCAGCAGTGCCCACCACTCCACCCTGGACTTGAACAGCCTCTATGACCAGGTCCACCTCTACAAGGCAGCAGTGCCCACCTTCGCCCGAACTCTAAAGGACATCGCCCTAAAACGTATCCCCAACACTTGACACAGGAGCAACAGATCAATAGACACCCCACCCAGACCAGCGAGACACCCTCCCAGACCAGCGAGACCCCATCCCAGACCTGCAGGACCCCCCCCTGGACCTACACATAGAGGACCCACGCCAAGAGGACTTACATCCAGACCACAGCACCCCCAGCTACATCCACATCCCCACCCCAACCAATCAACCCCCCTCCCCCATCAACCATGCCCACACCCCATTTAGGCCCCCTCAGATCAGACCTATGTCCCCTCTGCCCACCCCATGCACCCCACCCCCGCAAAGAGGGCCTCATCAACATGGAAGTCACACATACGCCCAGGCAGTGAGCGGGCAAACAGGCCCAACCCCCCACTCTTACACTCGCCCAAGCCAATGGCATGTACCAGATGCTCAGCAGGCTCTGCTCACACTTACTGGCCTGAGGCCAAACCACACGACCAACAACATTGGACACTTTATGGAACACAAAGCCTTCACTATCTCATCCTGGAATATCCAAGGCCTGAGGTCATCTGCCTTTGGCCTAAAGAGCAGAAACCCGGACTTCACCAAAGAAATCGGTAATACAGACATTGTCATCCTGCAAGAAACCTGGTATAGAGGAGACGGACCCACTGGTTGCCCTCTAGTTTACAGAGAGCTGGTAGTCCCATCCACCAAACTACCAGGTCTGAAACAGGGAAGGGACTCAGGGGGTATGCTAATTTGGTATAGAGCAGACCTAACTCACTCCATTAAATTAATCAAAACAGGAACATTCTACATTTGGCTAGAAATTCAAAAGGAAATTATCCTAACAGAGACAAATGTCCTCCTGTGTGCTACCTATATCCCCCCACTAGAATCCCCATATTTTAATGAAGACAGCTTCTCCATCCTGGAGGGGGAAATCAATCATTTCCAGGCCAAGGGACATGTACTAGTCTGTGGCGACCTAAATGCCAGAACCGGACAATAACCTGACACCCTCAGAGAGAGAGAGAGAGAGAGAGAGAGGAGAGAAGAGAGATAGAGAGAGAGAGAGAGAGAGAGAGAGAGAGCGAAGGAGAGGAGAGAAGAGAAGAGAGAGAGAGAGAGAGAGAGAGAGAGAAGAGAGATAGAGAGAGAGAGAGAGAGAGAGCGAAGGAGAGGAGAGGAGAGAAGAGAGAGAGAGAGAGAGAGAGAGAGGGAGAGAGAGAGAGAGAGAGCGAAGGAGAGGAGAGGAGAGAAGAGAAGAGAGAGAGAGAGAGAGAGAGAGAGAGAGAGAGAGAGAGAGAGAGAGATAGAGAGATAGAGAGATAGAGAGATAGAGAGAGAGAGAGAGAGAGAGAGAGAGAGAGAGAGAGAGGGAAGAGAGATAGAGAGAGAGCGAAGGAGAGGAGAGAAGAGAAGAGAGAGAGAGAGAGAGAGAGAGAGAGAGAGCGAAGGAGAGGAGAGAAGAGAAGAGAGAGAGAGAGAAGAGAAGAGAGATAGAGAGAGAGAGAGAGAGAGAGAGAGAGAACAGGAAAGAGGGGCTCCCCACTTCTTGTTCTTCTGGTTGAGATAAGAAGTCATGAGAAAGTCACTCAGACCAGGTTTAGAAGAAGAGCAGTAGCTCAGCACTGATTTGATCTTTCAACGAGCAGAGAAGAAGAACGGCTCATTTGGTGCTTGTCCAGGAACTGCTTCTCATTCAGTCAGAAGGAATGTTCTGAGAGAAGAGGAGGGGAGATGGAGGGGTGGGGGTGTAGGAGGGGAGGGATAGCTGGCAAAAAACCCACAGGCTAATTCCGCAAATTAGCTTTCGCCAGACCTCCCGACGGTTGATTATTCATTATCTGAGCAACGCCTCAGTGGAATTACGGTACGCGCTAGAACAACAAACAGGCAACCCTCTTCCCCGAATGAAGCCTGCCCACCGCAGTCTGATTCAGGGAAGAAAACTGAGGAGAGGGGGGCACCAACCAACCAACCAAGTGACGTTTACAAAAATCTGCCCCAGGTTTCGGGTGTTTGCCAGCATCTGTCTCTAAATGAGCGCATTCAGGGCTAATAACCACAGGGCGATGCCAGCCAATGGATGCAGAGGGGAAGGCACAGCCACTAGGTGTGGTGGTGGGCTGGGGCCTTCTCCAGTCCACAGAGCCAGCTGGATTCACACTCACATTCCCAAGGCCCTTTTGTAGGTGTATCAGTTTGTGTTTTTAGCCGTAAAAAAAAAAAACCTGGCTTACGATTACCACAACTCCCTGTCTAATACAGCCTGGATCTAAATAAACCATGTGTGGTCTGAGAACATGCTGTTGACAAGCTGCCTAACGCACTCCCTGGGTTAGGAGAGAGAGAGAGAGAGAGAGAGAGAGAGACAGAGAGAGACAGAGAGAGAGAGAGAGAGAGAGAGAGAGAGAGAGAGAGAGAGAGAGAGAGAGACAGAGAGAGAGAGAGAGAGAGAGAGAGAGAGAGAGAGACAGACAGAGAGAGAGAAAGAGAGAGAGGACAGAGGAGAGAGGAGAGAGAGAGAGAGAGAGAGAGACAGACAGAGAGAGAGACAGAGAGAGAGGACAGAGGAGAGAGGAGAGAGAGAGAGAGAGAGAGAGAGAGAGAGAGGACAGAGGAGAGAGGAGAGAGAGAGAGGACAGAGGAGAGAGGAGAGAGACAGAGAGACAGAGAGACAGAGAGAGAGACAGAGAGACAGAGAGAGACAGAGAGACAGAGAGACAGAGAGACAGAGAGAGAGAGGACAGAGAGAGAGAGGACAGAGAGAGAGAGAGAGAGAGAGAGAGAGAGAGAGAGAGAGACAGAGAGAGAGAGGACAGAGGAGAGAGAGAGAGACAGATTTGTACATTGTTAAAACACTGTATATATATATATATATAATATGACATTTGTAATGTCTTTATTGTTTTTAAACTTCTGTATGTGTAATGTTTACTGTTAATTTGTATTGTTTATTTCACTTTATATATTATCTACCTCACTTGCTTTGGCAATGCTAACACGTTTCCCATGTCAATAAAGCCCTTGAATTGAATTGAATTGAATTGAATTGAATTGGAGAGAGAGAGAGAGAGAGAGAGAGAGGACAGAGAGAGAGAGAGAAAGAGAGGAGGACACTTATCTCTCCTCCATCTCTGATGCCTGTGTCCTCTGGTCCTCTAAAAGCAGGATGTCAGGGACATCTGTCTATAGTGGGACATATCAGTCAGGATGTACCAGGCCTACAAGGATTGTCTTTACTTCATTTCCCCTGACACTGGCCTTCTTATGTTACAGTGCCTTGCGAAAGTATTCGGCCCCCTTGAACTTTGCGACCTTTTGCCACATTTCAGGCTTCAAACCTAAAGATAGAAAACTTTATTTTTTTGTGAAGAATCAACAACAAGTGGGACACAATCATGAAGTGGAACGACATTTATTGGATATTTCAAACTTTTTTAACAAATCAAAAACTGAAAAATTGCGCGTGCAAAATTATTCAGCCCCCTTAAGTTAATACTTTGTAGCGCCACCTTTTGCTTACAAAAGGTGGCAGCTGTAAGTCGCTTGGGGTATGTCTCTATCAGTTTTGCACATCGAGAGACTGAAATTTTTTCCCATTCCTCCTTGCAAAACAGCTCGAGCTCAGTGAGGTTGGATGGAGAGCATTTGTGAACAGCAGTGTTCAGTTCTTTCCACAGATTCTCGATTGGATTCAGGTCTGGACTTTGACTTGGCCATTCTAACACCTGGATATGTTTATTTTTGAACCATTCCATTGTAGATTTTGCTTTATGTTTTGGATCATTGTCTTGTTGGAAGACAAATCTCCGTCCCAGTCTCAGGTCTTTTGCAGACTCCATCAGGTTTTCTTCTAGAATGGTCCTGTATTTGGCTCCATCCATCTTCCCATCAATTTTAGCCATCTTCCCTGTCCCTGCTGAAGAAAAGCAGGCCCAAACCATGATGCTGCCACCACCATGTTTGACAGTGGGGATGGTGTGTTCAGCTGTGTTGCTTTTACGCCAAACATAACGTTTTGCATTGTTGCCAAAAAGTTCAATTTTGGTTTCATCTGACCAGAGCACCTTCTTCCACATGTTTGGTGTGTCTCCCAGGTGGCTTGTGGCAAACTTTAAACAACACTTTTTATGGATATCTTTAAGAAATGGCTTTCTTCTTGCCACTCTTGTGCATTTATACGGAGACTTGATTACACACAGGTGGATTGTATTTATCATCATTAGTCATTTAGGTCGACATTGGATCATTCAGAGATCCTCACTGAACTTCTGGAGAGAGTTTGCTGCACTGAAAGTAAAGGGGCTGAATAAATTTGCACGCCCAATTTGTCAGTTTTTGATTTGTTAAAAAAGTTTGAAATATCCAATAAATGTCGTTCCACTTCATGATTGTGTCCCACTTGTTGTTGATTCTTCACAAAAAAATACAGTTTTATATCTTTATGTTTGAAGCCTGAAATGTGGCAAAAGGTCGCAAAGTTCAAGGGGGCCGAATACTTTCGCAAGGCACTGTATGTACAGCTTGAATACAGGAAACAGAGAAGTGGACAAAACACACTCATGGTCCTGATAAACCATCAACTGTCTCTGTTCTGTACGTTTTAAATCAGTATGCTACCACTCAAACAACAAATGAACAATCATTATTCAAACATCACAACAGAGAAACTATTGTGTGAGGTGACCACATTAAACATATTCAATGGGTGCCATCTTGATGATACCAGCGGGGACTCATCCCCCCCCGCACACACACACACACACACACGGCCTGGCATAGCACCTCAGTAATTTATGCTTATGCAAACACTGCTCATTGTGTCTCTAAAATAAACCGTGAGAACACTGCACCACCTGTTGTCACAATTCATTTGATTTTATACAACACATTAAGGAGAGAACAGATCAACCAAGCCGTTCTGTGGATCTGACGCCTGTATAATCTCTTCATTTGGGCATTGGACAGTAAGGCGTTGAAACATCTCTCTTTTCACAATTCTCTCTGTCTCTCTCTTTCTCCCTCTCTCTCGCCCCCCCCTCTCTTTCTCTCTCCCTGTCGACCCCCCTCCCTCTTTCTCTCTCCCTCTCGCCCCCCCCTCCCTCTTTCTCTCTCCCTCTCGCCCCCCTCTCTCTTTCTCCCTCTCTCTCGACCCCCCTCCCTCTTTCTCTCTCCCTCTCGCCCCCCTCTCTCTTTCTCCCTCTCTCTCGACCCCCCTCCCTCTTTCTCCATCTCTCTCGCCCCCCCCTCTCTCTCGCCCCCTCTCTCTTTCTCCCTCTCTCTCGCCCCCCCTCTCTCTTTCTCCCTCTCTTTCTCCCTCTCTCTCGCCCCCCTCCCTCTTTCTCTCTCCCTCTCGCCCCCCCCTCTCTCTTTCTCCCTCCCTCTCGCCCCCCCTCTCTCTTTCTCCCTCTCTCTCGCCCCCCCTCCCTCTTTCTCTCTCCCTTTCTACCAACATGAAAGTCTGTGGGTGCTAATTACTGTAGCCTTGGCTGTAATAAAATGAGTATATTTTCCACATCAAAGTGAGTTAGGGGACGGGCTGATTCAAGGCGACTCTGAAAGAACCCCACCATCACCGTGCTTTCCATTCATTTCAACCGTTTCTTTTCTGACAGGGAGGGAACAAGGCCTGTGTCAAACGTGTCCGTATTTCCCACGGCCTCGTCCCGATGAAGAGGTTCCATCCATGACAATACAAATAGACAGAGGTTGTGACCCAAACGGCATCCTATTCCCTATGTAGGGCACTACTTTATACCAGAGCCCTATGTAGTGAACTACTTTATACCAGAGCCCTATGTAGGGCACTACTTTATACCAGAGCCCTATGTAGGGCACCACTTTATACCAGAGCCCTATGTAGGGCACTACTTTATACCAGAGCCCTATGTAGGGCACTACTTTATACCAGAGCCCTATGTAGGGCACTACTTTATACCAGAGCCATATGTAGTGAACTACTTTATACCAGAGCCCTATATAGTGCACTACTTTATACCAGAGCCCTATGTAGTGAACTACTTTATACCAGAGCCCTATATAGTGCACTACTTTATACCAGAGCCCTATGTAGTGAACTACTTTATACCAGAGCCCTATATAGTGCACTATTTTATACCAGAGCCCTATGTAGTGAACTACTTTATACCAGAGCCCTATGTAGTGAACTACTTTATACCAGAGCCCTATATAGTGCACTACTTTATACCAGAGCCCTATGTAGTGAACTACTTTATACCAGAGCCCTATGTAGGGCACTACTTTATACCAGAGCCCTATGTAGTGAACTACTTTATACCAGAGCCCTATGTAGTGAACTACTTTATACCAGAGCCCTATATAGTGAACTACTTTATACCAGAGCCCTATGTAGTGAACTACTTTATACCAGAGCCCTATGTAGAGCACTACTTTATACCAGAGCCCTATGTAGTGAACTACTTTATACCAGAGCCCTATGTAGTGAACTACTTTATACCAGAGCCCTATGTAGTGAACTACTTTATACTAGAGCCCTATGTAGGGCACTACTTTATACCATAGCCCTATGTAGTGCACTACTTTATACCAGAGCCCTATGGGTCTTGGTCAAACGTAGTGCACTAAATACAGTAGGTAAAAGTCTCTGGCATCGCTAGCTGTCTACGTCTCTGGCATCGCTAGCTGTCTCTGGCATCGCTAGCTGTCTCCGTCTCTGGCATCGCTAGCTGTCTCTGGCATCGCTAGCTGCCTCCGTCTCTGGCATCGCTAGCTGCCTCCGTCTCTGGCATCGCTAGCTGCCTCCGTCTCTGGCATCGCTAGCTGCCTCCGTCTCTGGCATCGCTAGCTGCCTCCGTCTCTGGCATCGCTAGCTGCCTCCGTCTCTGGCATCGCTAGCTGCCTCCGTCTCTGGCATCGCTAGCTGCCTCCGTCTCTGGCATCGCTAGCTGTCTCCGTCTCTGGCATCGCTAGCTGTCTCCATCTCTGGCATCGCTAGCTGCCTCTGTCTCCGCTAGCTGCCTCCGTCTCTGGCATCGCTAGCTGCCTCCGTCTCTGGCATCGCTAGCTGCCTCCGTCTCTGGCATCGCTAGCTGCCTCCGTCTCTGGCATCGCTAGCTGTCTATCTCTCTGGCATCGCTAGCTGTCTACGTCTCTGGCATTGCTAGCTGTCTATGTCTCTGGCATCGCTAGCTGTCTCCGTCTCTGGCATCGCTAGCTGTCTCCGTCTCTGGCATCGCTAGCTGCCTCCGTCTCTGGCATCGCTAGCTGCCTCCGTCTCTGGCATCGCTAGCTGCCTCCGTCTCTGGCATCGCTAGCTGCCTCCGTCTCTGGCATCGCTAGCTGCCTCCGTCTCTGGCATCGCTAGCTGCCTCCGTCTCTGGCATCGCTAGCTGCCTCCGTCTCTGGCATCGCTAGCTGCCTCCGTCTCTGGCATCGCTAGCTGTCTCCGTCTCTGGCATCGCTAGCTGTCTCCATCTCTGGCATCGCTAGCTGCCTCTGTCTCCGCTAGCTGCCTCCGTCTCTGGCATCGCTAGCTGCCTCCGTCTCTGGCATCGCTAGCTGCCTCCGTCTCTGGCATCGCTAGCTGCCTCCGTCTCTGGCATCGCTAGCTGTCTATCTCTCTGGCATCGCTAGCTGTCTACGTCTCTGGCATTGCTAGCTGTCTATGTCTCTGGCATCGCTAGCTGTCTCCGTCTCTGGCATCGCTAGCTGTCTCCGTCTCTGGCATCGCTAGCTGCCTCCGTCTCTGGCATCGCTAGCTGCCTCCGTCTCTGGCATCGCTAGCTGCCTCCGTCTCTGGCATCGCTAGCTGCCTCCGTGTCTGGCATCGCTAGCTGCCTCCGTGTCTGGCATCGCTAGCTGCCTCCGTGTCTGGCATCGCTAGCTGCCTCCGTCTCTGGCATCGCTAGCTGCCTCCGTCTCTGGCATCGCTAGCTGTCTCCGTCTCTGGCATCGCTAGCTGTCTCCGTCTCTGGCATCGCTAGCTGCCTCTGTCTCCGCTAGCTGCCTCCGTCTCTGGCATCACTAGCTGCCTCCGTCTCTGGCATCGCTAGCTGCTTCCGTCTCTGGCATCGCTAGCTGCCTCCGTCTCTGGCATTGCTAGCTGTCTCCGTCTCGGAAAGCCATTCCCCCCAGAAATGTCCGGGAACTTGCAGGTGCCTTGATGGAAGAGTGGGGTAACATCTCACAGCAAGAACTGGCAAATATATATACATTATTCCATTAACACTGATCTCTCCTATAGGCCATTCCTCAAGCCTCTCTCCTATAGGCCATTCCTCAAGCCTCTCTCCTATAGGCCATTCCTCAAGCCTCTCTCCTATAGGTCATTACTCAAGCCTCTCTCCTATAGGTCATTACTCAAGCCTCTCTCCTATAGGTCATTCCTCAAGCCTCTCTCCTATAGGCCATTCCTCAAGCCTCTCTCCTATAGGCCATTCCTCAAGCCTCTCTCCTATAGGTCATTACTCAAGCCTCTCTCCTATAGGTCATTACTCAAGCCTCTCTCCTATAGGTCATTCCTCAAGCCTCTCTCCTATAGGTCATTACTCAAGCCTCTCTCCTATAGGTCATTCCTCAAGCCTCTCTCCTATAGGTCATTCCTCAAGCCTCACTCCTATAGGCCATTCCTCAAGCCTCTCTCCTATAGGTCATTCCTCAAGCCTCTCTCCTATAGGTCATTCCTCAAGCCTCTCTCCTATAGGCCATTCCTCAAGCCTCTCTCCTATAGGCCATTACTCAAGCCTCTCTCCTATAGGCCATTACTCAAGCCTCTCTCCTATAGGTCATTACTCAAGCCTCTCTCCTATAGGCCATTCCTCAAGCCTCTCTCCTATAGGCCATTCCTCAAGCCTCTCTCCTATAGGCCATTCCTCAAGCCTCTCTCCTATAGGCCATTCCTCAAGCCTCTCTCCTATAGGCCATTCCTCTCTCCTCTCTCCTATAGGCCATTCCACAAGCCTCTCTCCTATAGGCCATTCCTCTCTCCTCTCTCCTATAGGCCATTCCTCAAGCCTCTCTCCTATAGGCCATTCCTCAAGCCTCTCTCCTATAGGCCATTCCTCAAGCCTCTCTCCTATAGGCCATTCCTCAAGCCTCTCTCCTATAGGCCATTCCACAAGCCTCTCTCCTATAGGCCATTCCTCAAGCCTCTCTCCTATAGGCCATTCCTCTCTCCTCTCTCCTATAGGCCATTCCACAAGCCTCTCTCCTATAGGCCATTCCTCAAGCCCTCTCCTATAGGTCATTTCACAAGCCTCTCTACTATAGGCCATTCCTCAAGCCTCTCTCCTATAGGCCATTACTCAAGCCTCTCTCCTATAGGCCATTCCACAAGCCTCTCTCCTATAGGCCATTCCTCAAGCCCTCTCCTATAGGTCATTCCTCAAGCCTCTCTCCTATAGGCCATTCCTCAAGCCTCTCTTCTATAGGCCATTCCTCAAGCCTCTCTCCTATAGGCCATTCCTCAAGCCTCTCTCCTATAGGCCATTCCTCAAGCCTCTCTCCTATAGGCCATTCCTCAAGCCTCTCTCCTATAGGTCATTCCTCAAGCCTCTCTCCTATAGGTCATTCCTCAAGCCTCTCTCCTATAGGCCATTCCTCAAGCCTCTCTCCTATAGGCCATTCCTCAAGCCTCTCTCCTATAGGCCATTCCTAAAACCTCTCTCCTATAGGCCATTCCTCAAGCCCTCTCCTATAAGCCATTCCTCAAGCCTCTCTCCTATAGGTTATTCCTCAAGCCTCTCTCCTATAGGCCATTCCTCAAGCCTCTCTCCTATAGGCCATTCCTCAAGCCTCTCTCCTATAGGCCATTCCTCAAGCCTCTCTCCTATAAGCCATTCCTCAAGCCTCTCTCCTATAGCCATTCCTCAAGCCTCTCTCCTATAGACCATTCCTCAAGCCCTCTCCTACAGACCATTCCTCAAGCCCTCTCCTATAGGCCATTCCTCAAGCCTCTCTCCTATAGGCCATTCCTCAAGCCCTCTCCTATAGGCCATTCCCCAAGCCTCTCTCCTATAGGCCATTCCTAAAGCCTCTCTCCTATAGACCATTCCTCAAGCCTCTCTCCTATATACCATTCCTCAAGCCCTCTCCTATCGGTCATTCCTCAAGCCTCTTTCCTATAGGCCATTCCTCAAGCCCCTCTCCTATAGGTCATTCCTCAAGCCCTCTCCTATAGGCCATTCCTCAAGCCTCTCTCCAATAGACCATTCCTCAAGCCCTCTCCTATAGGCCATTCCTCAAGCCTCTCTCCTATAGGCCATTCCTCAAGCCCTCTCCTATAGGTCATTCCTCAAGCCTCTCTCCTATAGGCCATTCCTCAAGCCTCTCTCCTATAGACCATTCCTCAAGCCTCTCTCCTATAGACCATTCCTCAAGCCCCTCTCCTATAGGTCATTCCTCAAGCCTCTCTCCTATAGGCCATTCCTCAAGCCTCTCTCCTCTCTCCTATAGGCTATTCCTCAAGCCTCTCTCCTATAGGCCATTCCTCAAGCCTCTCTCCTATAGGCCATTCCTCAAGCCTCTCTCCTCTCTCCTATAGGCCATTCCTCAAGCCTCTCTCCTATAGGCAATTCCTCAAGCCTCTCTCCTATAGGCCATTCCTCAAGCCTCTCTCCTATAAGCCATTCCTCAAGCCTCTCTCCTATAGGCCATTCCTCAAGCCTCTCTCCTATAGGCCATTCTTCAAGCCTCTCTCCTATAGGCCATTCCTCAAGCCTCTCTCCTATAGGCCATTCCTCAAGCCTCTCTCCTATAGGCCATTCCTCAAGCCTCTCTCCTCTAGGCCATTCCTCAAGCCTCTCTCCTATAGGCCATTCCTCAAGCCTCTCTCCTATAGGCCATTCCTCAAGCCTCTCTCCTATAGGCCATTCCTCAAACCTCTCTCCTATAGGCCATTCCTCAAGCCTCTCTCCTATAGGCCATTCCTCAAGCCTCTCTCCTATAGGCCATTCCTCAAGCCTCTCTCCTCTCTCCTATAGGCCATTCCTCTCTCCTCTCTCCTATAGGCCATTTCTCAAGCCTCTCTCCTATAGGCCATTCCTCAAGCCTCTCTCCCATAGGCCATTCCTCTCTCCTCTCTCCTATAGGCCATTCCTCTCTCCTCTCTCCTATAGACCATTCCTCTCTCCTCTCTCCTATAGGCCATTCCTCTCTCCTCTCTCCTATAGGCCATTCCTCTAGCCTCTCTCCTATAGGCCATTCCTCAAGCCTCTCTCCTATAGGCCATTCCTCAAGCCTCTCTCCTCTCTCCTATAGGCCATTCCTCAAGCCTCTCTCCTATAGGCCATTCCTCAAGCCTATCTCCTATAGGCCATTCCTCAAGCCTCTCTTCTCTCTCCTATAGACCATTCCTCTCTCCTATAGACCATTCCTCTCTCCTCTCTCCTATAGGCCATTCCTCTCTCCTCTCTCCTACAGGTCATTCCTCAAGCCTCTCTCCTCTCTCCTATAGGCCATTCCTCAAGCCTCTCTCCTCTCTCCTATTGGCCATTCCTCTCTCCTATTGGCCATTCCTCTTTCCTCTCTCCTATAGGCCATTCCTCTCTCCTCTCTCCTATTGGCCATTCCTCAAGCCTCTATCCTCTCTCCTATTGGCCATTCCTCTCTCCTATAGGCCATTCCTCTCTCCTCTCTCATATAGGCCATCCCTCAAGCCTCTATCCTCTCTCCTATTGGCCATTCCTCTCTCCTATAGGCCATTCCTCTCTCCTCTCTCCTATAGGCCATTCCTCAAGCCTCTATCCTCTCTCCTATTGGCCATTCCTCTCTCCTATAGGCCATTCCTCTCTCCTCTCTCATATAGGCCATCCCTCAAGCCTCTATCCTCTCTCCTATTGGCCATTCCTCTCTCCTATAGGCCATTCCTCTCTCCTCTCTCCTATAGTCCATTCCTCAGCTCGTGAAATCCCAGGTAAAAGCTACAGGATATTTATTTACATATGTTTATATACTAAAGCCTAATATCTTATTAGAGTTACAAAAAACAAGCTCTTGCTAATCTCTGAATATAAGACCAGGTGTAATATATATCTCTGAATATAAGACCAGGTGTAATATATATCTCTGAATATAAGACCAGGTGTAATATATATCTCTGAATATAAGAACAGGTGTAATATATATCTCTGAATATAAGACCAGGTGTAATATATATCTCTGAATATAAGACCAGGTGTAATATATATCTCTGAATATACGACCAGGTGTAATATATATCTCTGAATATAAGAACAGGTGTAATATATATCTCTGAATATAAGACCAGGTGTAATATATATCTCTGAATATAAGACCAGGTGTAATATATATCTCTGAATATAAGACCAGGTGTAATATATATCTCTGAATATAAGACCAGGTGTAATATATATCTCTGAATATAAGAACAGGTGTAATATATATCTCTGAATATAAGACCAGGTGTAATATATATCTCTGAATATAAGAACAGGTGTAATATATATCTCTGAATATAAGAACAGGTGTAATATATATCTCTGAATATAAGACCAGGTGTAATATATATCTCTGAATATAAGACCAGGTGTAATATATATCTCTGAATATAAGAACAGGTGTAATATATATCTCTGAATATAAGACCAGGTGTAATATATATCTCTGAATATAAGAACAGGTGTAATATATATCTCTGAATATAAGACCAGGTGTAATATATATCTCTGAATATAAGACCAGGTGTAATATATATCTCTGAATATAAGACCAGGTGTACAGCATAGAACATGTCTGGGAAGGTTCAGGAGAGAAAGTGGCTGGTTATGGTGACATTGTGTACTGATGCATTATAAACAGGTGTACAGGACAGACAGAGAGATGGAGCACAATGACAAGGAAGAACCAAAGGAATTGACAATCATTAGAAAAAAAGAGAAATGTCGTGCAAACCCCTTGAGCAACGAGGCAATGACACGCTGTAATAGATATACCTCATGCTGTAACAAATATGCAGGATAAACGCTGTTTGTTGTTGAATTGCTACATTTAAATATGAGGTACTATATTATTTATTCATTAGGACGACGTGTATCATTGGCTGTTGTCGCTATGACAATGAACACACGCTGAAAGCACTGACTGGTCTGAACCAGGATCTGTGTGTTAGAGACCTCATGACTGGTCTGAACCAGGATCTGTGTGTTAGAGCCCTCATGACTGGTCTGAACCAGGATCTGTGTGTTAGAGACGTCATGACTGGTCTGAACCAGGATCTGTGTGTTAGAGACCTCATGACTGGTCTGAACCAGGATCTGTGTGTTAGAGACGTCATGACTGGTCTGAACCAGGATCTGTGTGTTAGAGACCTCATGACTGGTCCTGAACCAGGATCTGTGTGTTAGAGACCTCATGACTGGTCTGAACCAGGATCTGTGTGTTAGAGACCTCATGACTGGTCTGAACCAGGATCTGTGTGTTAGAGACCTCATGACTGGTCTGAACCAGGATCTGTGTGTTAGAGACCTCATGACTGGTCTGAACCAGGATCTGTGTGTTAGAGACCTCATGACTGGTCTGAACCAGGATCTGTGTGTTAGAGACCTCATGACTGGTCCTGAACCAGGATCTGTGTGTTAGAGACCTCATGACTGGTCTGAACCAGGATCTGTGTGTTAGAGACCTCATGACTGGTCTGAACCAGGATCTGTGTGTTAGAGACCTCATGACTGGTCTGAACCAGGATCTGTGTGTTAGAGACCTCATGACTGGTCTGAACCAGGATCTGTGTGTTTAGAGACCTCATGACTGGTCTGAACCAGGATCTGTGTGTTAGAGACCTCATGACTGGTCAGAACCAGGATCTGTGTGTTAGAGACCTCATGACTGGTCTGAACCAGGATCTGTGTGTTAGAGACCTTATGACTGGTCAGAACCAGGATCTGTGTGTTAGAGACCTCATGACTGGTCCTGAACCAGGATCTGTGTGTTAGAGACCTCATGACTGGTCCTGAACCAGGATCTGTGTGTTAGAGACCTCATGACTGGTCTGAACCAGGATCTGTGTGTTAGAGACCTCATGACTGGTCTGAACCAGGATCTGTGTGTTAGAGACCTCATGACTGGTCTGAACCAGGATCTGTGTGTTAGAGACCTCATGACTGGTCTGAACCAGGATCTGTGTGTTTAGAGACCTCATGACTGGTCTGAACCAGGATCTGTGTGTTAGAGACCTCATGACTGGTCAGAACCAGGATCTGTGTGTTAGAGACCTCATGACTGGTCTGAACCAGGATCTGTGTGTTAGAGACCTTATGACTGGTCAAAACCAGGATCTGTGTGTTAGAGACCTCATGACTGGTCCTGAACCAGGATCTGTGTGTTAGAGACCTCATGACTGGTCTGAACCAGGATCTGTGTGTTAGAGACCTCATGACTGGTCTGAACCAGGATCTGTGTGTTAGAGACCTCATGACTGGTCCTGAACCAGGATCTGTGTGTTAGAGACCTCATGACTGGGCCTGAACCAGGATCTGTGTGTTAGAGACCTCATGACTGGTCTGAACCAGGATCTGTGTGTTAGAGACGTCATGACTGGTCTGAACCAGGATCTGTGTGTTAGCGACCTCATGACTGGTCTGAACCAGGATCTGTGTGTTAGAGACCTCATGACTGGTCCTGAACCAGGATCTGTGTGTTAGAGACCTCACGACTGGTCTGAACCAGGATCTGTGTGTTAGAGACCTCATGACTGGTCTGAACCAGGATCTGTGTGTTAGAGACCTCATGACTGGTCTGAACCAGGATCTGTGTGTTAGAGACCTCATGACTGGTCTGAACCAGGATCTGTGTGTTGGAGACCTCATGACTGGTCTGAACCAGGATCTGTGTGTTAGAGACCTCACGACTGGTCTGAACCAGGATCTGTGTGTTAGAGACCTCATGACTGGCCTGAACCAGGATCTGTGTGTTTAGAGACCTCATGACTGGTCTGAACCAGGATCTGTGTGTTAGAGACCTCATGACTGGTCTGAACCAGGATCTGTGTGTTAGAGACCCCATGACTGGTCTGAACCAGGATCTGTGTGTTAGAGACCTCATGACTGGTCTGAACCAGGATCTGTGTGTTAGAGACCTCATGACTGGTCTGAACCAGGATCTGTGTGTTTAGAGACCTCATGACTGGTCTGAACCAGGATCTGTGTGTTAGAGACCTCATGACTGGTCTGAACCAGGATCTGTGTGTTAGAGACTTCATGACTGGTCTGAACCAGGATCTGTGTGTTAGAGACCTCATGACTGGTCTGAACCAGGATCTGTGTGTTAGAGACCTCATGACTGGTCCTGAACCAGGATCTGTGTGTTAGAGACCTCATGACTGGCCCTGAACCAGGATCTGTGTGTTAGAGACCTCATGACTGGTCTGAACCAGGATCTGTGTGTTAGAGACCTCATGACTGGTCTGAACCAGGATCTGTGTGTTAGAGACCTCATGACTGGTCTGAACCAGGATCTGTGTGTTAGAGACCTCATGACTGGTCTGAACCAGGATCTGTGTGTTAGAGACTTCATGACTGGTCTGAACCAGGATCTGTGTGTTAGAGACCTCATGACTGGTCTGAACCAGGATCTGTGTGTTAGAGACCTCATGACTGGCCCTGAACCAGGATCTGTGTGTTAGAGACCTCATGACTGGCCCTGAACCAGGATCTGTGTGTTAGAGACCTCATGACTGGTCTGAACCAGGATCTGTGTGTTAGAGACCTCATGACTGGTCTGAACCAGGATCTGTGTGTTAGAGACCTCATGACTGGTCTGAACCAGGATCTGTGTGTTAGAGACCTCATGACTGGTCTGAACCAGGATCTGTGTGTTAGAGACCTCATGAATGGTCTGAACCACTATCTGTGTGTTAGAGACCTCATGACTGGTCTGAACCAGGATCTGTGTGTTAGAGACCTCATGACTGGCCCTGAACCAGGATCTGTGTGTTAGAGACCTCATGACTGGTCTGAACCAGGATCTGTGTGTTAGAGACCTCATGACTGGCCCTGAACCAGGATCTGTGTGTTAGAGACCTCATGACTGGTCTGAACCAGGATCTGTGTGTTAGAGACTTCATGACTGGTCCTGAACCAGGATCTGTGTGTTAGAGACCTAATGACTGGTCTGAACCAGGATCTGTGTGTTAGAGACCTCATGACTGGTCAGAACCAGGATCTGTGTGTTAGAGACCTCATGACTGGTCAGAACCAGGATCTGTGTGTTAGAGACCTCATGACTGGTCTGAACCAGGATCTGTGTGTTAGAGACCTCATGACTGGTCTTGTGTTACCACATTATTAACAGGTAGTGTGCAGTAGGATGTGTTGATCAGTTGATTGACAGGTGTAGGACTGTAGAACAAAACACTTTCCTCTAGTGTGGATGCTTACCAACGATTTATAGTAATATAACCTATAGTTTATCATTATAGATATGTAGCCTATAGTTTATCATTATATAGTTATATAACCTATAGTTTATCATTATAGATATGTAGCCTATAGTTTATCATTATAGATATGTAGCCTATAGTTTATCATTATAGATATGTAGCCTATAGTTTATCATTATAGATATGTAGCCTATAGTTTATCATTATAGATATGTAGCCTATAGTTTATCATTATAGATATATAACCTATAGTTTATCATTATAGATATGTAGACTATAGTTTATCATTATAGATATATAACCTATAGTTTATCATTATAGATATGTAGCCTATAGTTTATCATTATAGATATGTAGCCTATAGTTTATCATTATAGATATATAACCTATAGTTTATCATTATAGATATGTAGCCTATAGTTTATCATTATAGATATATAACCTATAGTTTATCATTATAGTTATATAGCCTATAGTTTAGATAGATATGTAGCCTATAGTTTATCATTATAGTTATATAACCTATCGTTGTCATTATATAGTTGTTGGCTTGGTGGATGGCCTGGGCCTTAACTCTGGCACCACTAATGTTATAATCACAACAGAACTAGCCTTCTAGTAAGTCTAGCTAACGTTATCGAACTTGAATTAAATAAATATTAAATGACCCTTATACTTGTTTACTTGGCTTTTATACTATATAAATGGACTCTTTCAAATAATTTACTCTGGCAAGTTTGCTCGCTGCAGTAGGGAAGTAAAGCTGAACATCACTTCCGTTGTTTGGCTGTGCCCATAGCAACGTTTGACAGTAGACAGACAGGCCAACATACAGACAGGCCAGCAGACAGACAGGCCGGCAGACAGACAGGCCAAATAGACAGACCGGTAGACAGAGACAGGGCAACAGACAGACAGGCCGGCAGACAGACAGGCCGGCAGACAGACAGGGCAACAGACAGACAGACAGGCGTTTTACTAACAGCTCCATGGGTTTATTATCAAGACCTTGAAAATCCCGGTGTAAAAAAAAGCTTGGGCATATCTGAGGATTTGAAACTCAAAGAAGCTTTATTGTGCTCTTTAATAAGAGCGAAGGGAGAGAGAGGGAGAGGGTAGATTGTTCAAGTTTACAAAAACCTTTATTCTTAAACCTTGGCTGATGACAGTTCCACACAGGAGGAGAGGTGGGAGGGCGGGAGAGAGAGAGGATAGATTGAGAGAGAGAGAGAGAATAGATTGAGAGAGAGAGAGAGAGAGAGAGAGAGAGAGAGAGAGAGAGAGAGAGAATAGATTGAGAGGGAGAGAGAGAGAGAGAATATATATATATATATATATAGAGAGAGAGAGAATAGATAGAGAGAGAATAGAGAGAGAAGAGATAGAGAGAGAGAATAGATAGAGAGAGAGAGAATAGAGACAGAGAGAGAGAGAGAGAGAGAGAGAATAGATTGAGAGGGAGAGAGAGAGAATAGATTGAGAGAGAGAATAGATTGAGAGGGAGAGAGAGAGAATAGATTGAGAGAGAGAGAGCAATAGAGAGGGAGAGAGATCAGAGGTAGAACTTTGCCAGCTTTAACAGAGGAAGGTATTGATAAATGATTGAAATGAGCTCTTTAGCCAAAGGGAGGCAAACCACTTGTATATATTCTATCTCCTACTGCTGGGAATTAGTCAGGCTTGTCTACTCTCTCTTTCTCCTTCCCTCCTCGTTCTCTCCCTACCTCTGTCCCCTCAGTCTCTCTCTCTCTCTCTCCCTACCTCTGCCCCCTCAGTCTCTCTCTCTCTCTCTCTACCTCTGCCCCCTCAGTCTCTCTCTCTCTCTCTCTCTCTCTACCTCTGCCCCCTCAGTCTCTCTCTCTCTCCCTACCTCTGTCCCCTCAGTCTCTCTCTCTCTCTCTCCCTACCTCTGCCCCCTCAGTCTCTCTCTCTCTCTCTACCTCTGCCCCCTCAGTCTCTCTCTCTCTCTCTCCCTACCTCTGCCCCCTCAGTCTCTCTCTCTCTCTCTACCTCTGCCCCCTCAGTCTCTCTCTCTCTCCCTACCTCTGTCCCCTCAGTCTCTCTCTCTCTCCCTACCTCTGTCCCCTCAGTCTCTCTCTCTCTCTCCCTACCGCTGTCCCCTCAGTCTCTCTCTCTACACCTCTCTCTTTATCTCTCCCCCTCCTTCCCTCTCTCTCCCCGCCTCTCAAGCCCTCCCTCCCTTCCCGGTGGCTGTGCCTGTTGGCTCTTTATGTAATGCCAGGTCCTGTTGTAACTGCCAAGAAGACGGCGGAAGGAGTGTTTCTCTGCACTAATTAATCCAACAAACTTCAGAGCCAACCTGCTGAGATACCGAGGTCCAACACTGTGTGCGTGTGCGTGTGTGTGTGTGTGTGTGTGTGTGTGTGTGTGTGTGTGTGTGTGTGTGTGTGTGCGCGTGTGTGTGTGTGTGTGTGTGTGTTCCAACACTGTAAACCAAACCTCCTTCTTGCCCGTTCAGCCAAAAACCCTGCGCAACCATTAAGCTAATATTATGAATAGGATCAGAGAGTGGGGGTAGCAGGCTGGAGGGCAGTGGTAGCAGGCTAGGAGGGTAAGCCTGGTTAATTCACCTGTACTGGCTCAGGATCCCAGATCACAGGTCTCTGAATGGTTCAGCTAGATGAGCATTTCATGGTGTAACCTGGAAGCAGTCCCAAATGAAACCCTATTCCCCTTCTGCTGCCCAGGGCTGTTGACCAGGGCTATTGACCAGGGCTATTGACCAGGGCTATTGACCAGGGCTATTGACCAGGGCTGTTGACCAGGGCTGTTGACCAGGGCTATTGACCAGGGCTATTGACCAGGGCTATTGACCAGGGCTATTGACCAGGGTTGTTGACCAGGGCTGTTGACTAGGGCTGTTGACCAGGGCTGTTGACCAGGGCTGTTGACCAGGGCTGTTGACCAGGGTTGTTGACCATGGCTATTGACCAGGGCTGTTGACCAGGGCTGTTGACCAGGGCTATTGACCAGGGCTATTGACCAGGGCTATTGACCAGGGTTGTTGACCAGGGCTGTTGACCAGGGCTATTGACCAGGGCTGTTGACCAGGGCTGTTGACCAGGGCCCATCGTTGAATAGGGGGCCATTTAATACACAACCCTATGTCTGCACTGTGGAGAGATAGGTAGCTAGGTTGTCTGGACACAGCATGGAGATCTAGTCCACATGTTTAGTGTGATTCTATAAACATGTAGACAGGACAGGTACTGTGTTGAGTGTGATTCTATAAACATCTAGACAGGACAGGTACTGTGTTTGGTGTGATTCTATAAACATCTAGACAGGACAGGTACTGTGTTTAGTGTGATTCTATAAACATGTAGACAGGACAGGTACTGTGTTTAGTGTGATTCTATAAACATCTAGACAGGACAGGTACTGTGTTGAGTGTGATTCTATAAACATCTAGACAGGACAGGTACTGTGTTTAGTGTGATTCTATAAACATGTAGACAGGACAGATACTGTGTTTAGTGTGATTCTATAAACATCTAGACAGGACAGGTACTGTGTTGAGTGTGATTCTATAAACATCTAGACAGGACAGGTACTGTGTTTGGTGTGATTCTATAAACATCTAGACAGGACAGGTACTGTGTTGAGTGTGATTCTATAAACATCTAGACAGGACAGGTACTGTGTTGAGTGTGATTCTATAAACATGTAGACAGGACAGGTACTGTGTTTAGTGTGATTCTATAAACATCTAGACAGGACAGGTACTGTGTTGAGTGTGATTCTATAAACATCTAGACAGGACAGGTACTGTGTTGAGTGTGATTCTATAAACATGTAGACAGGACAGGTACTGTGTTTAGTGTGATTCTATAAACATCTAGACAGGACAGGTACTGTGTTGAGTGTGATTCTATAAACATGTAGACAGGACAGGTACTGTGTTGAGTGTGATTCTATAAACATCTAGACAGGACAGGTACTGTGTTGAGTGTGATTCTATAAACATGTAGACAGGACAGGTACTGTGTTTGGTGTGATTCTATAAACATCTAGACAGGACAGGTACTGTGTTTAGTGTGATTCTATAAACATCTAGACAGGACAGATACTGTGTTTAGTGTGATTCTATAAACATGTAGACAGGACAGGTACTGTGTTTAGTGTGATTCTGTAAACATCTAGACAGGACAGGTACTGTGTTGAGTGTGATTCTATAAACATGTAGACAGGACAGGTACTGTGTTGAGTGTGATTCTATAAACATCTAGACAGGACAGGTACTGTGTTTGGTGTGATTCAATAAACATCTAGACAGGACAGGTACTGTGTTGAGTGTGATTCTATAAACATCTAGACATGACAGGTACTGTGTTGAGTGTGATTCTATAAACATGTAGACAGGACAGGTACTGTGTTGAGTGTGATTCTATAAACATCTAGACAGGACAGATACTGTGTTTAGTGTGATTCTATAAACATGTAGACAGGACAGGTACTGTGTTTAGTGTGATTCTATAAACATCTAGACAGGACAGGTACTGTGTTTAGTGTG
>NC_143036.1:77472366-77484866 GCF_057628025.1 Oncorhynchus mykiss | reverse complement strand
CTGACTGACTCTCTCACTCTCACCCCCTCTTTCTCTGGCCCCTCTCTCTCTCCCTCTCTTATTTAGTCAGCAGTATAACAGACAGTCCTCAATTCTCTTTTTAGAGCCTTTTAGACTAGGGGAAATCAACTCTAATTGTGTGTGTGTGTTGGATGACAGTGTGGCAGCAGGCTTTCACATCTCCGCTGCTCTGCTGCCAGGTACAGAAACATTAGATCCAATTCAAACCAATCACCCTTCCTGAGCTTAACGTGGTGGGGTGGGGAGGGGGGAGAGAGGGAGGGAGAGATGGAGAGAGAGGGAGGTAGGGAGAGATTGAGAGAAGTAGAGTAGGAGGGAGGGAGGGAGAGCGGGAAAGAGGGAGGCAGAGAGAGAGAGAGGGAGGGAGGGAGGGAGAGCTTGAGAGAAGTAGAGTGGGAGGGAGGGAGGGAGGGGGAGAGAGACAGCCCGAGAGAGACAGACCGAGAGAGATAGACCGAGAGAGACAGCATGCATTACACCAAATAATGCATGCAGAGCAGAATTAGGTCGGTACCCACTAATGATCAAAATCCAGAGATGAGACATTAAATTCTACAACCACCTAAAAGGAGGCGATTCCCAAACCTTCCATTAAAATGCCATCAACTACAGACAGATGAACCTGGAGAAGAGTCCCCTAAGCAAGCTGTTCCTGGCTCCTAGCTCCAACAGTACAGTACAGTAATACATCATGCTTGTGTTTATAGCTCCAACAGTACAGTACAGTAATACATAATGCTTGTGTTTATAGCTCCAACAGTACAGTACAGTAATACATAATGCTTGTGTTTATAGCTCCAACAGTACAGTACAGTTATACATAATGCTTGTGTTTATAGCTCCAACAGTACAGTAATACATAATGCTTGTGTTTATAGCTCCAACAGTACAGTAATACATAATGCTTGTGTTTATAGCTCCAACAGTACAGTAATACATAATGCTTGTGTTTATAGCTCCAACAGTACAGTAATACATAATGGTTGTGTTTATAGCTCCAACAGTACAGTAATACATAATGCTTGTGTTTATAGCTCCATCAGTACAGTAATACATAATGCTTGTGTTTATAGCTCCATCAGTACAGTAATACATAATTCTTGTGTTTATAGCTCCAACAGTACAGTACAGTAATACATAATGCTTGTGTTTATAGCTCCAACAGTACAGTAATACATAATGCTTGTGTTTATAACTCCAACAGTACAGTAATACATAATGCTTGTGTTTATAACTCCAACAGTACAGTAATACATAATGCTTGTGTTTATAGCTCCAACAGTACAGTGCAGTAATACATAATGCTTGTGTTTATAGCTCCAACAGTACAGTAATACATAATGCTTGTGTTTATAGCTCCAACAGTACAGTACAGTAATACATAATGCTTGTGTTTATAGCTCCAACAGTACAGTAATACATACTGCTTGTGTTTATAGCTCCAACAGTACAGTAATACATAATGCTTGTGTTTATAGCTCCAACTGTACAGTACAGTGATACATAATGCTTGTGTTTATAGCTCCAACAGTACAGTACAGTAATACATAATGCTTGTGTTTATAGCTCCAACAGTACAGTACAGTAATACATAATGCTTGTGTTTATAGCTCCAACAGTACAGTACAGTAATATATAATGCTTGTGTTTATAGCTCCAACAGTACAGTACAGTAATACATAATGCTTGTGTTTATAGCTCCAACAGTACAGTAATACATAATGCTTGTGTTTATAGCTCCAACAGTACAGTACAGTAATACATAATGCTTGTGTTTATAGCTCCAACAGTACAGTAATACATAATGCTTGTGTTTATAGCTCCAACAGTACAGTAATACATAATGCTTGTGTTTATAGCTCCAACAGTACAGTACAGTAATACATAATGCTTGTGTTTATAGCTCCAACAGTACAGTAATACATACTGCTTGTGTTTATAGCTCCAACAGTACAGTAATACATAATGCTTGTGTTTATAGCTCCAACAGTATAGTACAGTAATATATAATGATTGTGTTTATAGCTCCAACAGTACAGTACAGTAATACATAATGCTTGTGTTTATCGCTCCAACAGTACAGTAATACATAATGCTTGTGTTTATAGCTCCAACAGTACAGTACAGTAATACATAATGCTTGTGTTTATAGCTCCAACAGTAAAGTAATACATAATGCTTGTGTTTATAGCTCCAACAGTACAGTACAGTAATACATAATGCTTGTGTTTATAGCTCCAACAGTACAGTAATACATAATGCTTGTGTTTATAGCTCCATCAGTACAGTACAGTAATACATAATGGTTGTGTTTATAGCTCCAACAGTACAGTAATACATAATGCTTGTGTTTATAGCTCCATCAGTACAGTAATACATAATGCTTGTGTTTATAGCTCCATCAGTACAGTAATACATAATGCTTGTGTTTATAGCTAACAGTACAGTAATACATAATGCTTGTGTTTATAGCTCCAACAGTACAGTACAGTAATACATAATGCTTGTGTTTATAGCTCCAACAGTACAGTACAGTAATACATAATGCTTGTGTTTATAGCTCTAACAGTACAGTAATATTCAGCAATACAAAATAATACACACATCATCTAAAAGTTAAACAAAAGGCAATAAATACATGAAGACATATAAATATTATATATATATAACTGGTTTGTATAAAAAGCCCATGGGGTCAGGTAGTGTCCAGATGGTTTTGATGGAGGGACACTGTAAAGATGAATCCCACAGACAGCTCTCTGTAAAGCAGATCAGACTATGAGGAGATAGAGGCTAATGGAATTAAAGAGGGCAGGCCGGAGCGCCTGGTCACTGTCAGTGGATGAGGAGACACAGGACGGTACAGGAAATCCACTGACAGGACCACTTATCAGGGGCGGAGATGTATTGCTTTGTCCACTGGATATGTCTTCCTCCTCGTCCAGAGAGCAGGAAGTAGAGAACACACAGGATCGCATGTTATTATACATACTGGACATCTGTAAATACATACTGTACATCTGTAAATACATACTGTACATCTGTAAATACATACTGTAAATCTGTAAATACATATTGTAAATCTGTAAATACATACTGTACATCTGTAAATACATACTGTACATCTGTAAAATCTGTAAATCCATACTGTACATCTGTAAATACATACTGTAAATAAATAGAGAGAGAGAGAGTACACAGTGGCAGAATACCTGACCACTGTGACTGATCCAAACTTAAGGAAAGCTTTGACTATGTACAGACTCAGTGAGCATAGCCTTGCTATTGAGAAAGGCCGCCGTAGACAGACATGGCTCTCAAGAGAAGACAGGCTATGTGCTCACTGCCCACAAAATGAGGTGGAAACTGAGCTGCACTTCCTAACCTCCTGCCCAATGTATGACCATATTAGAGAGACATATTTCCCTCAGATTACACAGATCCACAAAGAATTCGAAAACAAATCCAGTTTTGATAAACTCCCATATCTACTGGGTGAAATTCCACAGTGTGCCATCACAGCAGCAAGATTTGTGACCTGTTGCCACGAGAAAAGGGCAACCAGTGAAGAGCAAACACCATTGTAAATACAACCCATATTTATGCTTATTTATTTTCCCTTGTGTACTTTAACCATTTGTACATCGTTACAACACTGTATATATGTATAAAATATGACATTTGTAATGTCTTTATTGTTTTGAAACTTCTGTATGTGTAATGTTTACTGTTCATTTTTATTGTTAATTTCACTTTTGTATATTATCTACCTCACTTGCTTTGGCAGTGTTAACACATGTTTCCCATGTCAATAAAGCCCCTTGAATTGAATTGAATTGAGAGAGAGAGGAGAGGGAGAGAGAGAGATAGAGAGAGAGGAGAGGGAAGGCAGAGAAGAGGTAAAGGGAGTACAGTGCATTGATCGTGAGAAGGCTCTGATCAGATTATTCTCTATCTCTCTCTCTCTCTCTCTCTCGCTCTCGCTCTCTCTCTCGCTGCCTCTATCTCTCTCTCGCTGTCTCTCTCTCGCTGCCTCTATCTCTCTCTCGCTGTCTCTCTCTCGCTGCCTCTATCTCTCTCTCGCTGTCTATCTCTGAGCCGTGAGGTCACGTTCTATCAGACTGGATCCCTGAGAGAGAGAGGGGGACATGTGCTGCAGCCTCTCTCTCCTCTGAAAACAAGATGACAGGATGTGAATGTAATGGGACAGGGAGATGCCGTAGCAACATGTTTCCATGGTGACTATGAACAGGTTATTGATGTGAATGTAATGGGACAGAGAGATGCCGTAGCAACATGTTTCCATGGTGAATATGAACAGGTTATTGATGTGAATGTAATGGGACAGAGAGATGCCGTAGCAACATGTTTCCATGGTGAATATGAACAGGTTATTGATGTGAATGTAATGGGACAGGGAGATGCCGTAGCAACATGTTTCCATGGTGAATATGAACAGGTTATTGATGTGAATGTAATGGGACAGGGAGATGCCGTAGCAACATGTTTCCATGGTGACTATGAACAGGTTATTGATGTGAATGTAATGGGACAGAGAGATGCCGTAGCAACATGTTTCCATGGTGAATATGAACAGGTTATTGATGTGAATGTAATGGGACAGAGAGATGCCGTAGCAACATGTTTCCATGGTGAATATGAACAGGTTATTGATGTGAATGTAATGGGACAGGGAGATGCCATAGCAACATGTTTCCATGTCAATAAAGCCCCTTGAATTGAATTGAATTGAGAGAGAGAGGAGAGGGAGAGAGAGAGATAGAGAGAGAGGAGAGGGAAGGCAGAGAAGAGGTAAAGGGAGTACAGTGCATTGATCGTGAGAAGGCTCTGATCAGATTATTCTCTATCTCTCTCTCTCTCTCTCTCTCGCTCTCGCTCTCTCTCTCGCTGTCTCTCTCTCGCTGCCTCTATCTCTCTCTAGCTGCCTCTATCTCTCTCTCGCTGTCTCTCTCTCGCTGCCTCTATCTCTCTCTCGCTGTCTCTCTCTCGCTGCCTCTATCTCTCTCTCGCTGTCTATCTCTGAGCCGTGAGGTCACGTTCTATCAGACTGGATCCCTGAGAGAGAGAGGGGGACATGTGCTGCAGCCTCTCTCTCCTCTGAAAACAAGATGACAGGATGTGAATGTAATGGGACAGGGAGATGCCGTAGCAACATGTTTCCATGGTGACTATGAACAGGTTATTGATGTGAATGTAATGGGACAGAGAGATGCCGTAGCAACATGTTTCCATGGTGAATATGAACAGGTTATTGATGTGAATGTAATGGGACAGAGAGATGCCGTAGCAACATGTTTCCATGGTGAATATGAACAGGTTATTGATGTGAATGTAATGGGACAGGGAGATGCCGTAGCAACATGTTTCCATGGTGAATATGAACAGGTTATTGATGTGAATGTAATGGGACAGGGAGATGCCGTAGCAACATGTTTCCATGGTGACTATGAACAGGTTATTGATGTGAATGTAATGGGACAGAGAGATGCCGTAGCAACATGTTTCCATGGTGAATATGAACAGGTTATTGATGTGAATGTAATGGGACAGAGAGATGCCGTAGCAACATGTTTCCATGGTGACTATGAACAGGTTATTGATGTGAATGTAATGGGACAGAGAGATGCCGTAGCAACATGTTTCCATGGTGAATATGAACAGGTTATTGATGTGACTGTGATGGGACAGAGAGATGCCGTAGCAACATGTTTCCATGGTGAATATGAACAAATTATTGATGTGAATGTAATGGGACAGGGAGATGCCGTAGCAACATGTTTCCATGGTGAATATGAACAGGTTATTGATGTGAATGTAATGGGACAGAGAGATGCCGTAGCAACATGTTTCCATGGTGACTATGAACAGATTATTGATGTGAATGTAATGGGACAGAGAGGTGCCATAGCAACATGTTTCCATGGTGAATACGAACAGGTTATTGATGTGAATGTAATGGGACAGGGAGATGCCGTAGCAACATGTTTCCATGGTGAATATGAACAGGTTATTGATGTGAATGTAATGGGACAGAGAGATGCCATAGCAACATGTTTCCATGGTGACTATGAACAGGTTATTGATGTGAATGTAATGGGACAGAGAGATGCCGTAGCAACATGTTTCCATGGTGAATATGAACAGGTTATTGATGTGAATGTAATGGGACAGAGAGATGCCGTAGCAACATGTTTCCATGGTGAATATGAACAGGTTATTGATGTGAATGTAATGGGACAGGGAGATGCCATAGCAACATGTTTCCATGGTGAATATGAACAGGTTATTGATGTGGAACAGACTGGAGTGATGTTGTTGTTGTTGTTTGTGGACATCCACTTTAGAATAGCAGAGCAAATGTTATTTAGTTATTAACTCTAACCAAACACCCACACACACACACACACACACACACACACACATACATAAGCACACACACACACACATACATAAGCACACACACACACATACATAAGCACACACACACACACACACACACACACACACACACACACACACACACACACACACACTCTCACACACACACACACACACACACACACACTCTCACACACACACACCAAACGGCAGGCCACCTCTGCTGCTGTTTAATATTAACCTCCACTGTGAACTCTCAGCGCTGTAGGCAGCGACAGTTGCCAGGTAACAGACTAGATTATTTTCGCTCTACTTTCCCAAAGTAGTCCCTCCATATCACTCCACCCGTCTGTCCTAATGGTGTATTTACTCAGCATGCTCAGGGGGATGAGGGGCTGTTGACACAGGATGTGCCTTACCTGCCTGTGATTGGCTCTGATGGCTCCCTCCATTCCTCCCTTTATCTCTGACCATCCATCCATTCATCCCTCCATAATCCATCCATCCATTCATCCCTCCATAATCCATCCATCCCTCCCTCCCTCCAACTCTCCATCCCTCCCTCCCACCAGCCCTCCCTCCACCTCTCCATCCCTCCCTCCCTCCACCTCTCCATCCACCTCTCCCTCCCTCCATCTCTCTCTCCCTCCACCTCTCCCTCCCTCCACCTCTCCATCCCTCCCTCCCTCCACCTCTCCATCCCTCTCGTCCTAGCCTGTGGATGAGTCAGAACTCTAATTCAGTCTCTAGGGGTCCAGAGTTCATCCACGAGAACTGTGTGTGTGTGTGTGTGTGCGCGCCTCTCTTGTCAGTCCTCCAGCCTCCCACCACCTGTGGGTCATGTACCTCCTAATGGCCCTACTATCGCCACTTCCTGCCATGTTCATAACCTCCCCAGTGGCACCCTGTTCCCTTTTTAGGGCACTACATTTGACCAGGGCTGTACAGTAGATACCACCATCACTACCACTATCCATCATCTAATACATATACATGTCCTCCAAAGAACAATGGCCATTTGGTTTACAGGAGAGAGAGAGAGAGAGAGAGAGAGAGAGAGAGAGAGAGAGAGAGAGAGAGAGAGAGAGAGAGAGAGATTGAGAGAGAGAGAGAGACAGAGAGAGAGAGAGAGAGGGAGAGAGAGATTGAGAGAGAGAGAGAGACAGAGAGAGAGAGAGAGAAAGAGAGAGAGATTGAGAGAAAAGAGAGAGAGCAAAGAGAGAGAGAGCAAAGAGAACTCATGAAGAACAAGGTTGCAGAGTTGGAGTTGAAGGATACCTTATTTTGTTGCAGTGGATTTGAGTAGATGTCTCTCTGCAAAAAAGGATCTCTTACTTGGAGTTATATTTGACCTCGTTCCCAGTGGAAATGTTGTGGAGTTATTGAGGTAGCAGGGAGAGTTGTGGTCCCAGGGTGCTCTCTGAATGTTCCTGTAACTGAAAAGGACCCTAGGGGACCGACTAAAGGGATTTGTTAGCCGACTGGACTTGAATCTGAAAGCCCACTCCAGGAGATGCCAGAAGACGTCTCTACCTGTCTCTGTGTCTCCTGGCAGCTTCACCGGGTGAGCTGGTTTGGGACTTTGGGGAGTGTGTAAAGTGTGTGTGTTGACTAACTATACAGTGAACATCGGTTCCATATCATGGCTACTACTGTACTTATGTGGAGAGTGATGTTGGAAACAGAGCGGTCTCCATCTCGCCGGAGGACTAACAGTCTGCTGTTATGCCAGATGGTTACAAAATCAATATCCAAGGATATTCTGGATCTGTCAGTCTTCTGTTATTGACCTGGTCCCTGGGGTCACCGATCATCAACAGGGAACACTCTTCACAGTAGATATTCTGGAGCTGTCAGTCTTCTGTTATTAACCTCCTGGTCCCTGGGGTCACCGATCATCAACAGGGAACACTCTTCACAGTAGATGTGATAGAGGGAGTTTCTGTCACAGAGGATGCTCCCTCACTGGCCAATAATTACCCTTCAGGGCCGCCATTACTTCCTGTGTTGGTTATGTGCTGTTGGTTTTATTTTGTTATTGTCCCCTGGTCATTTAGGTTCTACTATAATATATCAGGTTATACTATAATATATCAGGTTATACTATAATACAGTTACTATAATATATCAGGTTATACTATAATATATCAGGTTATACTATAATACAGTTACTATAATATATCAGGTTATACTATAATACAGTTACTATAATATATCAGGTTATACTATAATACAGTTACTATAATATATCAGGTTTTACTATAATACAGTTACTATAATATATCAGGTTATACTATAATATATCAGGTTATACTATAATACAGTTACTATAATATATCAGGTTATACTATAATACAGTTACTATAATATATCAGGTTATACTATAATATATCAGGTTATACTATAATATATCAGGTTATACTATAATACAGTTACTATAATATATCAGGTTATACTATAATACAGTTACTATAATATATCAGGTTATACTATAATACAGTTACTATAATATATCAGGTTATACTATAATATATCAGGTTATACTATAATACAGTTACTATAATATATCAGGTTATACTATAATATATCAGGTTATACTATAATACAGTTACTATAATATATCAGGAATTTACTATAATAAATCAGTTTATACTATAATATATCAGGTTATATTATAATATATCAGGTTATACTACAATATATCAGGTTATACTATAATAATTGGGGCGGCAGGGTAGCCTAGTGGTTAGAGCGTTGGACTAGTAACCGGAAGGTTGCGAGTTCAAACCCCCGAGCTGACAAGGTACAAATCTGTCGTTCTGCCCCTGAACAGGCAGTTAACCCACTGTTCCCAGGCCGTCATTGAAAATAAGAATTTGTTCTTAACTGACTTGCCTGGTTAAATAAAGGTAAAATAAAAAAAATAAAAATAAAAAATAATATATCCCTCTACCCCCCACCCCTCCATGTCTCCTGTGTTGGGCATCAGGCAGCAGGCCTCCCTCTACCCCCCCCAACCCCTCCAGGGCCTGTTAAGTGTCTAAGGGAAGTCAGGTGAATAAAAACATCCTCTTCCTTCTTCTAAAACTAGAAGAGACACTATTTGTAGGTGGCCCAAGACAGTAAATATGGACGGTAGCCATTTATTAATTGGGGTGGCAGGGTAGCCTAGTGGTTAGAGCGTTGGACTAGTAGCCGAAAGGTTCATATCCCCGAGCTGGCAACGTACAAATCTGTCGTTCTGCCCCTGAACAGGAAGTTAACCTAGGCCGTCATTGAAATTAAGAATTTGTTCTTAACCGACTTGCCTAGTTAAATAAAGGTTAAATAATATTCAAAGGTTGTCTCTTTTCCGTTTACCCACAAACCCTGGATGTCACCTCACCGAGAGAGTTGACTTCCTTCCTGTAGACATGTCCCTTATTTCCCAGGACTCCAGAGCCCTGTTAAAGAGTCTGAAAGCAGTCATGTGGAATAAAAACATACCCACTCCACTTCTTAAAGATAGAAAAAAAGATGTCCCTTCTTTTCCAGGGCTCCAGAGCCCTGAGGGTAGTAAGGCAGAAAGAAAACTAGAACCGTAGAACCTGAAAGAGCAGGCAGTCCCTGGAAGGGTACAGAAAGAGGAGACAGTCCCTGGCAGTGTACAGGAAGATGAGACAGTCCCTGGCAGTGTACAGGAAGAGGAGAAAGCTGGAGAGGAGACAGTCCCTGGCAGTGTACAGGAAGAGGAGACAGACCCTGGCAGTGTGCAGGAAGAGGAGAAAGCTGGAGAGGAGACAGTCCCTGGCAGTGTACAGGAAGAGGAGAAAGCTGGAAAGGAGACAGTCCCTGGCAGTGTACAGGAAGAGGAGGCAGTCCCTGTCAGTGTACAAGGAAGAGGATAAAGCTGGAGAGGAGACAGTCCCTGGCAGTGTACAGGAAGAGGAGACAGACCCTGGCAGTGTACAGGAAGAGGAGACAGACCCTGGCAGTGTACAGGAAGAGGAGACAGTCCCTGGCAGTGTACAGGAAGATGAGACAGTCCCTGGCAGTGTACAGGAAGAGGAGAAAGCTGGAGAGGAGACAGTCCCTGGCAGTGTACAGGAAGAGGAGAAAGCTGGAGAGGAGACAGTCCCTGGCAGTGTACAGGAAGAGGAGACAGACCCTGGCAGTGTACAGGAAGAGGAGACAGTCCCTGGCAGTGTACAGGAAGAGGAGACAGACCCTGGCAGTGTGCAGGAAGAGGAGACAGTCCCTGGCAGTGTACAGGAAGATGAGACAGTCCCTGGCAGTGTACAGGAAGAGGAGAAAGCTGGAGAGGAGACAGTCCCTGGCAGTGTACAGGAAGAGGAGAAAGCTGGAGAGGAGACAGTCCCTGGCAGTGTACAGGAAGAGGAGACAGACCCAGGCAGTGTGCAGGAAGAGGAGACAGTCCCTGGCAGTGTACAGGAAGAGGAGAAAGCTGGAGAGGAGACAGTCCCTGGCAGTGTACAGGAAGAGGAGAAAGCTGGAAAGGAGACAGTCCCTGACAGTGTACAGGAAGAAGAGACAGTCCCTGGCAGTGTACAATGAGGAGGATAAAGCTGGAGAGGAGACAGTCCCTGGCAGTGTACAGGAAGAGGAGACAGACCCTGGCAGTGTACAGGAAGAGGAGACAGACCCTGGCAGTGTACAGGAAGAGGAGACAGTCCCTGGCAGTGTACAGGAAGAGGAGAGACAGTCCCTGGCAGTGTACATGAAGAGGCGAAAGCTGGACAGGAGACAGCCCCTGGCAGTGTACAGGAAGAGGAGACAGTCCCTGGCAGTGTACAGGAAGAGGAGACAGACCCTGGCAGTGTACAGGAAGAGGAGACAGTCCCTGGCAGTGTACAGGAAGAGGAGAAAGCTGGAGAGACAGTCCCTGGCAGTGTACAGGAAGAGGAGACAGACCCTGGCAGTGTACAGGAAGAGGAGACAGACCCTGGCAGTGTACAGGAAGAGGAGCCAGTCCCTGACAGTGTACAGGAAGAGGAGCCAGTCCCTGACAGTGTACAGGAAGAGGAGACAGTCCCTGACAGTGTACAGGAAGAGGAGACAGACCCTGGCAGTGTACAGGAAGAGGAGCCAGTCCCTGACAGTGTACAGGAAGAGGAGCCAGTCCCTGACAGTGTACAGGAAGAGGAGCCAGTCCCTGACAGTGTACAGGAAGAGGAGACAGTCCCTGGCAGTGTACAGGAAGAGGAGACAGTCCCTGACAGTGTACAGGAAGATGAGCCAGTCCCTGGCAGTGTACAGGAAGAGGAGACAGACCCTGACAGTGTACAGGAAGAGGAGACAGTCCCTGGCAGTGTACAGGAAGAGGAGACAGTCCCTGGCAGTGTACAGGAAGAGGAGAAAGCTGGAGAGGAGACAGTCCCTGGCAGTGTACAGGAAGAGGAGACAGTCCCTGGCAGTGTACAGGAAGAGGAGAAAGCTGGAGAGGAGACAGCCCCTGACAGTGTACAGGAAGAGGAGAAAGCTGGAGAGGAGACAGTCCCTGGCAGTGTACAGGAAGAGGAGACAGTCCCTGGCAGTGTACAGGAAGAGGAGAAAGCTGGAGAGGAGACAGCCCCTGACAGTGTACAGGAAGAGGAGAAAGCTGGAGAGGAGACAGTCCCTGGCAGTGTACAGGAAGAGGAGAAAGCTGGAGAGGAGACAGTCCCTGACAGTGTACAGGAAGAGGAGAAAGCTGGAGAGGAGACAGGGTTATTAAGGATAATGTTTTGTCTAAATATGGACATTTCATAGTCATCTCTGCCGATGCCTGGGGAGATACAACTATGGCTGCTTATCAAATGGCATCCTATTCCCTACATAGTGCACTACCCTATGGGCCCTGGTTAAAGGATTGCGCTATATAGGGAATAGGGTGCCATTTGGAACACATTATATGACTCAGAGATGGTGGGTGTTCTTCCTCTGAAAGACAACCGGTGGGGGAAAAAATATCTGCACAGATGGAAAGAGAACCGAGAGAAAAGAGAGCTGTGTTGGAAAACAGTTTGTTTCTCCTCAAGTCAGACTTTTAGAATGTGGGACGGTTATGTTGCTGGGTACAGGAGGGGTTTGTTTCTCCTCAA